>NC_053414.1:7262016-7372016 GCF_016859285.1 Xiphias gladius | reverse complement strand
ACTTGCCCCTGTGATGCCCGTTGAACTTGATGCCATCAGCTCACGGCAGGTGACCTCCACATCTATCCTTCTTGACCTGCACCGCTTCATCGAGACGCGCCCAAACATCCGTGGCATCAGGTTGACCTACCGTAATCTCTCAGGGCCTGACCGGCGCCCCATTATCCTGAGTGTACCTGCATCTTACCCTGAGTACACTTTGCGTGGTTTAAGACCCAACTGCACCTACTCAGTATGTGCCAGTCCCCTCGGTGAGAGAGTCAACTCTAGGGCCAACAGCTCTGTAGAAACAGGGTCGTGTACAGAAGCTCGCACCGAAGGGGTTCCACTGGCATCCTTAGAGCCCAGGGTAGAGCCACAGAGCCAGGTAACGTATACTCTGATCCCTGCCCTGGCTGCTCTGGCATTGGTGCTGGGGTTGGCTGTGGTGGCTGGGACGATCATGTGTCTGCGGAAGAGGAGACAAGCCAGGGCAGGAATGGAGCTGGAGCTGGGCCCAGCTGATCCTGATCCCATGGAACTGGAGGGGATCAAGGCCTGTCTGGAGAATGGGGGAAATGGTACACTACCCCACAAACAGCCTGAGATTGACCGCTGTCACACACCTCAGCCGCCTCCATCATTGCAACAAAATGGGGGCTTGGACTATGAGGTACCCCTGATGCAAGGACACTGCCCATCAAATAACAATCTAGCATCCCTAAAGCCATCTTATTTCTAAGATGCAATAAAATACAAACACTTGGAAAGATTTTGGACAGAGTGGGCTTTCCCATCAGGACTTGTGAGATCCTGCTAAGGCTCACTTAGTGGTTAAAATTCTAATTTAGTTCAAATTTCACACATCCACAATACGAAAAGTGGCACTTACTTATTTGAACTTGTCTAAATGATAACACTACAGAATGGATCATCTATTTTAAAGATACTAAATGATGAATTTAAGATTATGTAGCGTATTGGAAATGTGCTAAACCACTATGGGACAATAAACAGGATGAGGTTTAAAGTCATCTAGCCGAGTTTGATGATGGTTAGACCTAACCAAGTAATTAAACTAAGTGCAATGACTAGAGGGATCTTAGTAGCAAACGGAAGTGCCTTTTTGCATTGACACAACTGTAATCGATGGCTCATTTTTAAAATTTCTTTGTTTATATAAAAGAAACTATGCAAATGAGCTGTAATCTTGTTGCTGGATTTGGGAGATACAGTAAGGAGAAATGCGCCTCACTGTTTGGGCTACAGAAGTGGAGGAAATGACAGTGGTTTAAATGAAAACAGAGAGGAAGATGTAGACTTGCCTGGACCACACGTCCTGGTACAAAATGGGGTTTCAACCAACTCCAAATGCTCCATGGGAATAATAAAAAGAACTTGCACTGAAAAAAAAAATTCCTTTTCCTTTCTGATGTCCCAGTCACGAACTGCCAGAAGACTGATGGTCACATAAGGAAATGCAATAACAACAATACTTTACAAAGCTAGTAATAGGTTGATGACCATAAAAGGTGCCCAACTCCATATTTTGCTGTTCACATTATCTAATCAGAACAAAACATTTCTCACATGTGGATTTGGATTTTTCAGTGTCAACAGATCTACAATAATTCTTTCCACACATTCGAAAACGTCTGGCTCCACGGGAGATAAATTTGCTGTGAAAGATAAATGGACTGAAAGCCATTGTGAATGGACTTTGTCTGCATTTTTCTGTGCCGTGACGAGAAGGCTGTTTTGTCTAGCGGATATCATGATATTCTGTTTTTGTCATGTGTTTTTTTTTGTTTGTTTTGTTTTTTAGTTTTTATTGCGTTTTTCGCTGTTGATGTCCATTCAGTATTTCTATTAGTGTCAGTTGAAACATCACTGATTTTTCCCCTTGAAAAGCTTGCCTAAGTCATCGTGGATTTGATCATTTCCTATTTCCATTTTAGGTTACATGTAGTTAAAACTTTCCTAAGCTCCTTGCAGTGAGTGTAGAAGTTAATACTAGTTTAAGTTCTTGAGACCAGCACTACAAGTCACCAGCAATAATCAAATATCTAAAGGGTTTTAATGAAAAGATTAAATTAATACTCTGTTATCTTGATATTGTGTACGAAATGCTTTTTCGCCAACTCACAGTATATCTGAGGAACTTACCAAATGAATCTAACTGTCAAGTGTCAGACACTTGATTCTCTCTGCGAGGTCTGCCAACGCTTCATAAAGGACATGGTTAAGACAAGCCTCAGACTGTTTTTGACTGTCAAAGCTCCCAAAACTGTGTTCAAGGCCTTTTGCCACAGAGCCCACTCCTATAGAGTGGCACGCGCGCGCGCCGAGAAAAGAACAAAAGTTCAAAGAGAATCAAGGCGATTTGCTGTGAGTGTCAGTAAGTTTCGGGCACTAGTTGTTTCCTCTCTGCGCCTCTGGACGTATCGTTTCTGAGATATGGTCTAGAAAGTGGTTCCCCTGTAGCTTTTTGTCATCTCACACCCTCTCTCTGGTTCTCTGTCCCTCCACTTTAACTATCCAGTGTGTTTTTGCTCAACAACGATTATTGGCCTGTGTGTTTGGAGACTGTTTTGCTTGTTTACTGCCAACCAGACTGTGAAATGTGCCCTTCTTAAGTATTTATTCTTTTTTTCCTGTCTGGGCCTGGGAATGTCACAAGCTTTTAGTGTTACTTTTCTTTTTTTATATATATATGTTTTCCCCCAAAAAAGATCATGAAAAAGAATCTTACACTGCTCAGTATAAGAGGTTAACAGAGATGTGAATTAGCGACATCGGTGCAGAGCCTTAAGGGGGTCTTCTAGAGGGCCTTTATTTTGCCCAGAAGACATTGCATTATTTACATTACAAACTAAAAATGAAGAAACGTGAAATGTAATATGATCAATTTAGCCAGGTTAAAAAAAAAAAAAAAGAAAAAAAGCCCCTCCTTGTTTTCTTGGTTATCTAACAGCCAAAAGCGAAGATGACTGGGTGTTATCAGTTGGTTTGTTCAGGTGTGTGTGTCTTTTTTCCCTTCTTTCTTTCTTTTTTTTTTTTTTTTTTTTTGCTTCCTCATCTAGAGTATGTCTTCTTTATAATTGAGTCCATGCACTACACTCCAGCACTGTCCAAAATCAACTTACCATTCTTTGGCTTCACCACACTCTTCACTCTGTCAATATTCCAGTATAAACACAGACGCAGATGCTCATATATCTGCTTCCCCCCAATATATCAACTGGAAGACTCCCTGTATTGCTTTGGACAGTGAGAGGGGCAGGAAATGTTTGAAATGTTTTCGACACGCTTGTTACAGTACCTTCCCTGTTTATTAAGAGAGGCTTTTTTCTTATTGTTTCATGTTTGTCAGTTATGTCAATTACGTTTTTGTGTACCTGTTTGCCGGAAAAGTAATGCTGAGAAAAAGAACAGTATTAAAATGCCTTAATGACAATATGCCCGTGGTTTTGTGTTTTATTAACAATGGTGTTGGCCGAAGATTCAAGAGAGCTTTCGCAATTTTCCTCCTTCTTGAGGATTTGAAGAATTTGGGCCCATCGTATGCCGTTAGTCTATTTTGAAAGTACAGGTTTGTTATAGAGCGACGTTAAAAACAACAACTGCGAAGGGATTTCCAGTAACAACAGAAGATTGCAAACAACCCGTATCTCTCCATACCTCATTACACTCATACACACACATACCCCCTAACCTCAACCACAACATCATTACTTTGTGATGTTATGTTGGTTTGTGGATGGAGGTCACTTTCTGTATTTTCCGCTAATAGCCAAGAACAGATGCCAGTGGAAAAAAATATACAAAATAACACACAGTTTCCAAATCAGAGAGATTACATGGCTCCGCTGCTTTTGCCAACGGCTGTTTCCTTGCTGACTCAACATTTACGTTTTGTTTTTTTTTTACATTTATACATGGATTTTTTTGACATTAGTTGCAATGAAAATTAAAGGTCCAACCTTACAGAAAGGAATACAAGCTGCAACTTGTAAGGATAGAACGTTATCATAATTTCCTTTCTGTACATCTGGTAAATCTTTCCTACTAAGTGACTGTTTAGATTATATCTGAATTGATAAACAGTCCTGGTTCAGGACCGTCCCGGTTCAGCGTTGTGTCACCGATCGGAATCCGTGGCCTACCAAATGGAGACAATGGTGACTTCACTGTTCAGGTATGTCTGCTCTGATATAAAAATACTGGCGCTGCAGCAGAGATTGAGGATGCCATGGATCATTTTTTCAAATTTTACACAAACATTTCTCCCAGACAGACCGGCCTTGGAAGGATCATTTATTTAACGGGCCGTTTTATGGCAAGCATTTTGATTTGCCAAAGCAGGAAAAGGACGGGTGTCATTCAGTAGGCCTCAACAGTGAGCCAGTGACACACCCCAACGGGATGCAGACATTATTTTATTAAATACAACATTCTGCTCCGTCAAAGTCTGTGCTACATTTGGTCATGCTGGCTCGCGTTTTGTGGCAGGCAGCACGGAGGGCAAATGTCAAATAAATGAACTTTGACCTTCGAAGAAACGGAAAATTGTGACACGGTTATCAATCACACCTGAGATCATTTGTGGGGGTTTTTTCTCTTATTAAAACCTCAGGAAACATTTGCATCTGGATTAACAACAGAACTGATCAGCCCACAGGCGTTCGCAGTCTCTGCGTCCCATTTGTTAATGACCTTGTTATGAGTGTGTTGACATACACAAAAATGTATATAAGCCTAATAGATATGATAACTTTTGGGTGGTTAGCTTATAAGCAGGCTGCAATAAGACAGACACAAATGCATACAGACAGGACATTAAGCACACCTCAGGTCATGAGCGAACCTCACAGCATCAGTCACAGTTTGCCAACTGAACATGTTTAATGTCCAGAAAAACAGTGGGAAGTCTATAAAGAAATACAAATACCTAATTATACCGTACAATCATGGAGCAGATTATACCCTTTCAGTTTCTAATGAAAAAGATGTTAAAATTAAGGGGATTCTTTTAAAGAGTTGGAGGACTGACAGCAGCCACTGTGGCTCGGAGGACGGGTTTTGTAGATTATCATCCTGAGTTCCACAGAAAATTACTAGGGGGTAAACATTTTCGTTTGGTATTTCGTGTGTCTGCTAAAACGAGACTCAGTTTTAAAGGGTGTGGCCTGATGGCATACTCTAAATTTGGCGGTAGGGAGAGAGAGATTTCTTTTTTAGGATGCAGCAAAACAGTGGGTTGTGTAAACAAAAGTCAACATAACACT
The DNA here is from genome assembly GCF_016859285.1 of Xiphias gladius. NCBI lineage: Eukaryota > Metazoa > Chordata > Actinopteri > Istiophoriformes > Xiphiidae > Xiphias > Xiphias gladius. The sequence continues at coordinate 7,366,749 of NC_053414.1, read as the reverse complement.
AATAAAATGTCATAATAGTACAGAGTGATATAAAAGGGAACTGAAGCGGAACCGCAAAAAGCGGGTTTGGAAGATTTTTGCCTACTTCTCGGATCGGCTACTTGCTGAAAGGAATTCTCTGAGAAGTAAAGTAAAAAAAAAATTTTCTGGAAAAGCCGCCCAGCCCAAAAACATTTTTTCCAGTGAAAAACAATTCATGACAATTTGTAACCCCAGAAACATAACAGACAATCCTTACAATCCTAGAATGGTATTCAGTGTCAGGCTGTCTGAACCTGCCAAAGATATGGACACTGACAATGTTTTGTGATGAACACATCGGCTGTGACTTTTGGCTGTGATCTTCTCCGTTTAGATCACAGTAACAGACCCAAGCGATGAGATCAGTTTGTAACCAAGCAGTAGCCAGCAAGTCTATTCTTAAGCTATTTCGTGGCACAGACCTGCAGACAGAGACAATATTTGTCTAGCATCACAGATAAGACCCTTCACTTGTGCTAATGTGGAGGAGGAGGAGGATTCAAAACTGTTAGAGAACTGAGCAGTAGGACTTGACGGATGTGGACCACTGAGATAAAACCTTCTGACTAGCTGTCTAATGCAATCTGCTTCCTTCTCGTCTCCCCTGAGGCCTTTGATGTTGCTTTTATGAGTAACAAGTGGTTGCCCTAACAAACAGGCTAGATGCTAATGATGGAAAACTGGGACGAGTTGGTTCGTGTTAATGCAGGTAACTAGCTAGCCCTGACCCAGAACCGTCACAGTCGTGGTTGTCTATCAGAGAGTGGCTGAAAGTCAGTCATTCAGGCATTCATAAAACGTGTTACAGAAGAAGACAATCAATGCATATACCGCATACAATTCAATGGTTTATACGGCACACAGTGGAGCCTCAATGAGGCCCCTACATTAAAACAAACACCAACTTCACAGCCCATCACCCTCATTACACCCAAAATGTGCTTCTCGTTTAGGGACCTTCCTCCACATGGACTTCTGTAGGGCGCTGAGAGAAAAGAAAGAGAAAGAGAGGGGGGAAAAAAAGAAAGCCAGTGGTGGGGGAGAGGCTTGATTTATTTGAACAGTCTGGTTGTAATGAAAGCAGTGAGAGTTTGCTGGTGGTGGATAGATGGAGTAAGTGGAGAAAAGAGGACAGAGGAAAGAGTGATTGGGGCAAAATCCAACTGCAGACAGATTGTTGGACTTGATAATGGTTTAGACCCCACAAGCCTCTTACCCCCTTCTGCTCAGTGCGTTTGTGTGCATACATACTTCTGTGTATACACTGTACCTAACCTACCATTTTACAGCTGTGAATTCCATATGCAACTCATCTGTGATGCAATATTTCTTTCCATCAATGCTGACATACCTGTCTAATACATAACAGCCAGAGAGACAGAGCGAGAGAGAATGTTTACTACAGCTTCTAGCACACTAAAAGCACGGTTTATGTCTTCTGGATGTTGATGCATTTTGAAGAGAAAATCCTGGCACAGGGAGCTTGGATGTTACTTGAAGTTAAAAGGGATTCACATACTTCATAGTGTTTAAAACCATTTGCAAATACACTAAAACCTTTGGCGCTAATTCATAACACAGATCCTTTTTCCAGAATGCATTTCTAATCTTTAAAGGGGAATTCTGAACTGAGGTTTTATGTCCTGGCGTCTCAGCTCGGTTCCAGTCCCAGTAAATCCTGATCACAGCCACTTACTGGAGTTATGTATTTATTCACAGGGACTGGACCTGCCTTCATCTGTGGACGTCTAATTGGAGGGTTGAGTACCAGTCTTCTGATTATGGGAAACAAAATGTCAATGGCGGGGAAAAGTCTGTTGTACAGAGAAAAGGTACATTTGTTCCTCAAAAATACAATTGCAAGATTGCTTGAATCTAATTGATTCTTTTACATTTCTCTTGCTGTGATAGGTTTATCATTGACTGCTCTTTGTGGGCGAGCAATGAAAATCCATAAAATCAACAAACGAATCACCAATGATCCTTAGCTCTAATGTTTCTATAAAATTTCCATTCAGTCTTCACAGACAGCAAAAAAAAAAAGAAGTTGCTTATGTAATCGGAGCTTGATAAATCATATTCCTCTGTGCCTTAGAGCTCCGTTGTTGTCCAAAAACTATTAAAAACACAGAAAAACAAAGCACAGTGTTGCACTGGGTGACGTGTTCTTTCATCATGTCCAATGTATTTTTATTTGAGTTGATCCTAGATACACTGTCCTGCTGTTGTAAATATTCACTTGTGCACCAAATGTGTATTGATGCAAAGCTGAAAGTAATCCAAACAAATGCACTATTTACTCCTGTTTGAGTAACATTTGCTAAAACCTACAGTGCCCAGCTGTTTTTGGAAACTGCTGAGGCTTTAAAAGAATGTGACTCAGTTTTATGTTTTTTCTAAAGATATCTTCTTTAGGAACCAGTGGCTTTGGGGCTAAGAGCCACAGACAAGAGTAGGGAAGTAGCAAAGTATTGAGAAATTAACATGTTGGTGGTTTTGGTCATGTCATAGGACTTGGTGACAATGAGACAAATATAGATTGATGGCAGCCTTATTTTTTAAGTTTTAACCTGGGGAAATCTGGGAAATATAACAAATGCTTAAGACCCCAGACAAGCTTTGCATAGCCACTTAGCCAATTAGCTTGCATATAAATCATTAGCTTGCATAAGAATCATGTTTTTTTTTTAAAGATATCTTCTTTAGGAACCAGTGGGTTTGGGGCTAAGAGCCACAGACAAGAGTAGGGAAGTAGCAAAATATTGAGAAATTAACTAACATGTTGGTGGTTTTGGTCATGTCATAGGACTTGGTGACAATGAGACCAATATAGAATGATGGCAGCCTTATTTTTTAAGTTTTAACCTGGGGAAATCTGGGAAATATAACAAATGCTTAAGACCACAGAGAAGCTTTGCATAGCCACTTAGCTTGCATATAAATCATTAGGCCAATGCACTAAAAAAAATGGTCTCGGCTATGGAAGAAATACTATTCAAAAGAAAATTGTTCGGTTAAAGGTCAACAATCTGGGCTGAAAAAACTTCCATCCCGGCGTGCAATATATCAATGAAAACTTGCTCTGACAGATGTGACACAAGGAATCGTCGTGAATGACCTTAACACCTCTGGTTGAGATGAAATTAAATCACCGAAAAAAAGAATTGCCTTGCGAAATGCCTCTTTGTATTTACAAGTCCAGTTAAGGGGAACCTACCTTTCAGATTGAAGAAGAACAGACTGAACACTGATGGTCACACCACTGTTTACACCACTGTTTTTGGACAAAATTAATCAATTAAAAGAGCCCAACTGAATCACTTTAAGAGGAGCCTCACTTTGTAGTTCTCTCTAAAATGGCTTCCCACACAGTCCAGGTTGAGATCTCATGTTCCACATTCTCATGAGAAGAATCACAGTGGATAAAGCTGTGGATTGCTCTTTTCCCCTCTGAAATGCAACACTAGGTTTAATTGAATTAGCTTTAATTGCTATTCATTTGCCTGAGGAACCCAAAGGTCTCCTCTTACCCAGGGCTCTTAATGACTTCCATGTTCTCTGAGGCAGAATTTCAAGTTGCATTAAAAAGCCTTGAACACGGCACCACACAGGCCCACCCGAGATCTCGCAGATCGTTGGAACTTTTGGATACAAACACTTTCCAAAAGTATGAGTAATGGAGTTCTTGCGATCAGTCAGCAGAGGTAACCTGCAGGCAGGTGATGGGAAGAGTTGTGTTTCTGAAGTGAACGCTGGGCTTTGGAGCAGCAGCTGAGGGTTTATTGGGCTCCAGTATTTTTGTGGCACAACAATAGGCCCCCAGGGCCAGGCAGGGTCATGTTGTGATAGGAGATGACATGACTGCACAGAGCAGGGATTACCAAGGACTCGCACCTTTTTCGGGCCTTCACTGCAAAACATAACAGACGAGACTAATACTACACCTCAGTGAGGCATACATGCCTCTAAACCATATGCTTGCAAACATGCGTACAATGTGCAAGAGGCATGCATGAGCATGGGAAGGCGCATTCATGCATGCAGGCATGTCTGAAACACAAATGCAGAGAACAACTACAGTGCTGATAATGCTTGTAACCATAAAGTACGTTAAATCTATAATTGCTTGCCCATGAACTATCAATTTTGTCGCATGAAACCCATGTAACTCAATTTTTGATGATTTTAAATTGTATGATAATTACATTCTCCTCAGGGGGTTTAGAAAGTTTGCTCCAATAAAACCCTTTGAAACACTGAAAACAGTTTTGATGTTGTGGTCGGACTGCATGTCGTATGAACCTGTTCTTTCCGAGTACAACGTGGTCCCTAGGGCCTAAATGCATTGTACATGCTCTGAATCTAAGCTAACTGCAGCTGCCACCAACCACGCTAGCAAGCTGCAAGCTTTAAAGAGATAACTTTCAACCCTGCCGGCGGTGGGGTTTTGATACTAAACACATTTGTTTGCATTGTTTATTCTTCTTTATTGAACAAAGCCCCTCTCTAAAAACTTTACTGCTGCGAGGCTTGTTCCCCTTGACCTTTCCCCTCTCTTCAAGTGACCTTCGACCCTGTGCAGGAGTAGGCCAGGGCCAGCCTCTTTATGCCCACTTATACCAACAATAAAGTGTGTGTTTGGAGAGTTTAGCTATTTTCAGGAACTCGTCCCTTCCCCTTGTCATCTTTAATTACTTGCTCTCTGTCTTTCTTCTTCCTTGTTTCCTCCTGGCTGCTTTTAATTTTCTCTCCCGCTCGTCATTGCACTCAGTGTGTTTTTATTTAATTTTATGAGGCACTCTTGCTCATTGTCAGGCTTCCAGACTCATTTCAACTACAGTGTGTTGGCAGTGACATACATGTTACATCTAAACGTACCCTCTTTTTTTTTTTTTTACCTTTCAGTTTTCTCTCTCTCTCTCTCTCTCTCACTTCTTATTTCTTCCCTCCCACGTTCTGTTTGTTCCTCCCTGGTCACAGGAAACGTCTGGTAAGGTTCTGGGCTTTTCCCCTCCTGTCATCGGATTGATACCAACTGAGTTATTGAATTGCCACCCCCATAACAAAGGCCCTGTTTTATTGGTGTTTGTCAGGCCAGATGTGAAGCAGATTTTGACATGACCTGACAGGAAAGAGGAAGGGGGGACAGATGACGGGGAGAAGTCATTAGGCTCGAGAAGGAGCAACAGGGGTAGAGGGATGAGGTGACTCATATCTGGACCATATCAAACATGTTGATTTCAGATTTGACATCGTATTTTTTGGTTTTAAGGGGTTTGTTTCACTGTTTACTTTGGCTAAGGCAAGCAGCTGGTCAAAACTGGTTCTGTTACACACTTTGCCCCAAGTGGATTCTTAGGCTAGTGTTATACTTTCCACATCTGCGATTACGAAAGTGAAATAAATTTCATCATCAGAGTGTGTATGCAAGGCTCTGTGCGGCCTGTACCACCAATTTGTTGTGACCACTACACTACACAAGGGCACCAAGTGCGTAACGGCCGCACCAAGCGGACTAGAAAGACTAGACTAGGACTAGAAAGTAGAATGATATGAACAACTACGCGTCCGTTGTTGTCCACAGCTGTCCTCAGCTGTCTGTGTCCGCAAGGGAGTATAATTGATTGGGACCATGATTCTGTTTCTCCAAAAATTAAACTTGTAGTAAGATTGATGTTGATTAAAAGTTAAACCCCGTATTGCATTTTATTGGTCCAAAACTTATAACAATCAATTTAAATTTCGATGAGGCATACACAGCGCAGCTGATCATGTCAAGCATGTTTTAACTTTCACATTTCCCTCTTGGTTTTGACTCTGGATTCTCCGTTCTTCTCCGCCATTCTTGCCGATCCACACAAATCTTCTTTGAGTGGAGGCCGCACGACCTTTTCATCTTTTCTTAGCAGTTGTTTTCCCCTTCATTCAAAATCGAACCAAAAAAGTTCCATTAACTTACAAAAGAAGATGAAGTAGCTTTTTGGGGAGAATACTGGGACAAATTTTATCTCTCTAAACACTGATGTTGTTGTGTATGTATATTGTTTAAGTGAATGGTTAAATCATCTGACATCTCTTAAAAATCTTTAAAGGTAAATTTAATTTAGGTTTTATATTTTACTAAATCTAGTTACTTTGATCACTAACTTAATTCAATCACTGTGCAAACAACAGTCACACTGTGTTACTACATATGTGTTTGACAGTCAAATACATATGCATGTTTCACAGAACGTACATTTTCACATAATTTATGGATGAGTTAAACATTTTGGGAAATGTGCTTCGCTTTCTTTCTGAGAGTCAGAGGTGAAGGCTGATGCCACTGTCCACTAAATATGAAGCCACAGCCAGGAGATGCTTAGCCTAGCTTAGCACAAAGAGTGGAAGTAGGGGCAAAAAAACTAGCCGGGCACTGTCCATGTAAAACGAAGTTCCAGTGCTCAGCTAGGAAATAGTTTAATAGACAAATATGACAGTGGTATTGACATTCTTACCTAACTCTCAGCAAAGACGCGAATGAGTGTATTTCCCCAAAATAATTGTGTTTCCCGACATTTCAAACTATTCCTTTAAGTTTCCTTTAACAGCATTAGATAAATTGGCAGATTGAATTGTTCTTTAGTAGCTTGTTCGAGAAGAGAAGAGAAGAGAAGAGAAGAAAAGAGAAGAAAAAAGAGAAGAGAAGTAGAGTACAGGCAAGTCCTAAATGTGTGCAGCTCATTCTCGTGAGCTCACTTTGTTTTACGTACGTTGGACTTTCCAGTGGCTTTTGAGACGGTGCAGCCATCGCAATCCTTATTTGTTTTTAACTCAGGGAGGATTATGTTTTTTCAGTGTGGTTTCTCCAACCAAATTCTGGGCCAGTCCTCACCATATTCACTGTTTCCCACTGGAGATGGTTTGGGCTGTTTTTTTTTTTTTTTTTTGTTTGTTTTTTCGTGGCCCTGGTGAGTGAAGGTTAGTGGAGGTGAGGAGGAAAGGAGAAAGTGGCTGAGTGACAGTTTGCAAAATTCAGGGGAATACAAGATTAATTTGTGAATCATGGCTCAAAATGCCACAATGTGCGAAGACTGAACTTTACTTTTAGCGAGCGCAGAAAATGCAAGGCTTCATATTGGGTGGGGTATGTCTCATGGCTTCAATATTTCATAAAAGCCATATTGTTCCCTGCACTTTTATGAGCATATTGTGCTCTTTTACTCTCTCAGTAAATTTAAAATAGTTTTTCTTTGCTCTGAGCAAAAATGACTCATTTTGTATTAATCCTCCCAAGTTATATGTTCAACAGCCAAAAACAGGATGTGTAAACTACCCTGAGAGAGGTTCTGAAAACAGTGTACAAATCACTTTTTATATACCTTTTTTTTTTTTTTTTTTTTTTTTTAGATTTTACATCTGCACTTCAGTCATGTTTGGCTACTTTAAGCTTGTTGACAGACAAACATCATGTCATTTCCTTTCAAATAGATAAATCCCCGAGAGCCTCCAAACAAATGAGTGACCTCTCTCAGTTATGAGTTTTTCCTGCTCAAACAAAAGCCATTGTGTCCGTTTCTACTGAAACGACTGAGTGTGATGAAATGTTTAAACTGTTCAGACTGTGCGTAGAATACACTTGGTAAGCGGGTGCAGGCAACTGGTGGCACAATGATTTCACCTTGGAGACCAGACAGACAAGGTCAGCTATGCTCCCATTGTGAGAGAAAGACGTACAACATACTGACTGAATGCTCACACACACGCGCACACACACACACACGCGCACACACACACACACACACACACACACACACACACACACACACACACACACACACAGAAAAAAATACAATGTTTACATCTACTGGGCTGAAGCGATATGAAGTGTCGAGTTTTCAGCGATGCTTATTTGCAGTTGATTCGTGTATCGTTTAGCTACTCGCAGTGCTGCAATGGCTGTGGGCCATCTGATTTAAACCGCCTAAAAAGTTTGCAAAGAGCTCAGTGGGTGAGGACACATAAGGATGTCGGAGTAGTGTGGTTTTTAAACACACAAAATTAATTTTATAGTCTGGGTTAATCAAAAATCTGAAAACATATCCAGAGCAAATTGAGCATCTCAAAACTTGATTAGTTTTGTATAAATTATTGTTGTTATTTAGTGCTGACTGAGTTCAAAGTGCAGCATCTTGCCTATTTTGGTAATAGGCAAGATACTGTAATATAAAATCCCCATATTTCCGCACAGGAAAATAACAAACTGGCAATGTTTTTAAGCCAATATTCAACCAATCTGCAACAACAAATACAATACAACTCATACAGTACAATATATTTAGGCAATCAAAGTACTTGGTAGGTTAGACAAAGATCATGGGCTTGGTTTATTACTGAAAAGTTCGGAAGTGACTTGACGCACGATGCATTTACTTTATTAACATTTAACTGTAAGTACGATCTTTCTCTAACCTTAATCTAAGTGCTCTGTTGCCTAAACCCAACCAAACGCAAGAGTCAGGACAACTGATTCTGATGCGGCCAAAGTCCTGTGCTTTCTACAGCCACCATCTACCCCAACCGCCACTTTGTGGACCATGTGCGCTACAAAAAGGTAGCACTTCCTTCACTTGAACAAACATTGTAACTGAACATAATCCAGGCAGCAATATGTTTCCTGCAAAACGCATGTGGCAAAACAAATTAATAGTATTTACAGTAAATGTGATTCCCTGGAGAAAGCAGCTATAAATGTTGTTGTCTTGTCACAACATCCACCATCAGTGATAATGTGTTTAACGCAAAAAGAAGAAAATTAAAATCATCCGATAGTAAAATGTTGTCTGATTCTATCTTATTTTATTGCGTACTATAACAAAAGCAGTGCATTAATCCCAAATGAACAGGTACTGGGCTTTATTAAAATGTAAAATCAAATTAATATACAATATAGGTGGCAGTGGCTGACAGATTCAAACAAGCAACTCCAGGAGATGAACAATCCATTAGGCTACCGCCAAACTAACATAATTATCTGACAAATACATTTTCATATTTATCCTATACCCTTTTTTTTAAAAGGCACAAAAAATATCAGATGATAAAAAGTTCTTGGTGATGAGGAAATTTCATCAAAATTTTCTATTTGTAACAAACTATTTTAATTCAGGGCATCGTAGCTAATTTTAAAAAAAGATAACTTTTATATACAATCTGAACTTCTCTCTGAATGTATTGTGCCAAACCAAACCCAACATATACACAACGCCGGTCAGACTAAATACATTGCATCACCCCTCCCTCCTAACGCACAGGGAGATTAGGATTGCGTGGGATCAGCGGTGACTGTGTGAACACTGAAAAGCTCGCAGGTGGGAGATTAAATTTTAAAACTCAGCAGCAGGCTGTGTGGAGCCCGCTGAGAGGTGATATGAGAGAGCGTTGAACTGAGAAACAGCCAGGCTTCGTGACGTGTTGGTGAGATTTGTGTGTGTGGTGATGGGTTGCCTAGGAGAAATCGGTGAGGTAATGTTTTAACAGGACACAGAGCAATGAAACAGATGTGCGCATGAATACATTATGGGTAAATATAGGCAGAATTTCCTGATTATATTAGTTCAAATTTGAGGATTTGTTAAAAACATTCTACTTTACTCTGAAACACAACTGTCAAAATGTCTTTTCATTTTAAAAACAATCCACGTAGTAATTATAGTTTAACCTCATCTAAGGGCACATGTGGATTTCTGTGTTTGTTTGACCTTGCTTGAATTTCCTATCATTGCCCTGCTCAAGATACAGCATCCTCCCAGCCTCATATAAACAAAGTTAGAAGTCCAAAAGAAAAACCTCCACTGATCGTCAGCGTTTCGTTTTAAATAAGCCAAACCTGCGTAATTCGGCTCTGACAGACAGTGGAAGAAACCGAAGCAGTCACATCGGGAAAACAAAAGCGTGTTCCAACAAACAGAGGCTAAAACTAGAACTATGATGGCAAACCTAATCTTTAGGACAATGAGTAATTTTCAAATCTCAAACCAGAAAACCACTCAAACTTGTGAATCAATTAAGTAAATTGAAGTTGTTGTTGTTGTTGTTTTTTTTAAAGGACTTTAGAGGATTTGAAAAATAAAATTAAAATTCAAAGAGGAACAATTGCCTTGTAAAAAAAAGTCATAAATTATAGATAATCAAGAAAAAGTTTGTAGATGAAAGATACGATTCATCATGAAATAAGTAAAGCGTAAAACAATAACCCTCCAGAAAGCTCTTCCAAAAACACAGATGTCATTATACATCTTTTTGGCTGGACCCCAACAGCGGGGCCAGCCCTGTTAACGCGAATATCCGTGACTGACTGACCAGGTGATAAACTTATACCATTAGTCAGCCGAATGCCGCTTGACTGAGTGCTGACGTTACACCATTGGTTGGCTGGCTGGGTGTTCGAGTTTCCCCATTAGTCGTTGCTCTTTCAAAATGAATTGGCGCAAACAGTTTCTATTGCATCATCAGGGGGTCGTTTACAGGCAGTGTTGCCAATTTAGCACCTTTGTCACTAGATTTACCGACTTTTCACATCCTTTCATCGAGTTTTCTGCACAAAAGCACCTAGCGACAAGTCTAATGACTTTTTGGACAAACCTTAGCTACTTTCTGTAGAAGAAGAGTCGCCAGCATTGTCCCAAAGGCGTGAGGTTGGGTTTTCCCTTCTCAGACACACCTCTCTATGCATTTCATTCAACTGATCGCACGGCAGCTGACACAGACGTGAACGAACTTCTAACTTACTCTCTAAGTGACCATTTTATAAGTAACCACAGCTCCAATCACAGCACAGCCGTTGTCTTTAACACACCACTGTGTGTTGTCATTTCGTCAGACAATGTCGCGGTTAAAAAATCAGGATTTTAGCAGTGCAGAGCAGCAGCTTGGAAATGGCTTGGAGTTGACTGCTGGTTAACATGTAGTCTTAACGGGTTTAATACTTGTTCTGTTGTCTACCAGAAAAAGAAAAACAAATTGAGTAGTACTTTTCGAGACAAGTAAACTGATCTCCATGTCTAAGTTTAGTGCAGTGCCCCTGTAAGCTGTAAAATTTGATTTATGACAGCCTTTTACTCAAACAGATATTGACATGTTATTTTTCCATTCTGCCAGTATTCTCCTGGGTTTGTAAGCCAGTAACCTTCTGGTTTCACAAAGAAACTACTGACAAAAAGCAAGCCCTGCCAGTAAAGTGTGACACTTACTTCATTGTTCTCAGTTGGTCAAGATCTCTTAATCGTCTACCATTGTATAGTAGTTAGATGGTGTGTTATGTAACAGTTAATTAGGTTTAGAAATTGCATTATAAATAGATGGATTACAGCACTAACTGAGGAACATGAACCAGTGTTGCACAAGGCAAAGCTAATCAAAACCACTGGTGCAACTGCAACTCCCATGATTCAATCTCATGAGTTGGAGAGGACTTTTAAATGCTAATGAATATAAAACATAAAACCAATCTCACTCACATGCCTTTCCTTTATTCTTTTCTTACTGTTTACTTACAGCCTTCTCTCTGATCTAAGTCCATTATACTTTCTTTTCTTTGCCTGTCAGGCAGTCATTTCTGCTCCTGGCTACACTGAACATGACTTTCCTAAGAGGAACAAAGAAAGAAGCCCAAAACCATTACCAACTGATAAACTGTGCCATACTTCATGTCCAAAAAATTTGATTTTGACTGGTAAAAGTCTTTCTTTGGGATTAAAAAAAAAACAATCACAGACCATCGCTTTGGTGTGACGTTATTCTGACACAAGTAACCAGAAAAACACTCAGTGGAACAATGGTTAAACCCTATACTAGACCCCATTTACACCTGGTATTAACATTTGATACGTGCCTGGATACGTCATCTAGATAACAACATCTGCACGCTCAGTGCTTTCCATATCTTTGATTGTCAGCCAACACTGTGCATCTGAGGTCAAGGGAATTGATTCTGCTGTATGAGTTCTACCTTTTTGTTCCCATCTTTCTGAGAAAGGAGTCTTCCGTAGCTTTGTGCCAGGCTTACTTGAGAGTGCAGGAAGAGGTAGAGTTAGTTAGAAATCCAATCACAATTCGTGGAGTGCAACAGAGGAAGAACACATCAGGTTCCACTCCTGTCAGCCAAGAACAGAAATCTGAGGCTGATGAATCTTGATTTTTGCTGAGGCACGCAGGTGGGAGGATGGACCATGGACCCCACCTGCTTTGTATCAACACTCCAGGTTGGCGGCGGTGGTGTAATGGTGTGGGAAATGTTTTCGTGGCACACTTCGGGCCCCTTAATACCAATCATTGTTTGAATGCCACAGCCTGTCTGAGTACTATCTTAGACCATGTGTATCCCTTTATGGCCAAAATTGACCATCTTCTAATGGCTACTTCCAGCAGGATGATGCACCATGTCACAAAACAATAGTTGTCTCAAACTGGTTTAGTGAACATGACACTGAGTTCACTGTACCTCAGTCGCATCCCCAGTCCCCAGATCTGATAAAAACAAGATAAAATCATTGCATACTCATCACTCAGAATTGTGAAGGCCTATTTGTGACTGCCACTGGAGTTTGCCAGTGAAAGTGGAGCCTTCAGAATCTGTCAGAGTCTCCAAACAGGTAAAGAGATTTTGTTGCAAGATTGTTGCTTAGCAAAATTCAAAGTACTAGATGATTGGTGCTTAAACTGTAAATAAAATGAATATCTATTACCATGACATTTGGGTAAACTACACCTGCAGAGGAAGCATGTGTGATACATTAGAAAGCCCCAGAACAGCTACAGTACTAATGGATGTTGTTGTGAGATTGTTTTTGCCAACCTATTATAAAATTATGATATAGTTGTCTAACTTAGCTCGTTAGCTTTTCACTACCTTAGGACACAGTCATGAATATTGATTTAGTTTTTGATGAGTCCCTTTCTGGCCATTTAAACTCATCAGTTAGCAAAAATGAGCTGCACAAAATCTTTTTTTGTTCCACCCACCTTGGTCTAAATCAACCATTGAGATTAATGCACTGTCTGAGTAATGATCCTGTAGCTGATCTGTTTTTCTCATCCAGCGTCTCAGCCCTTCCGTCTCTGAGGTACGAGCAGATTGAGTGCTGACTGATGGCCAGATTTAAGAATGTGCAAACTCTCCGGCAACCCTCCCCTCAGTACCTCATAACATTTAATCAAAACCATGCCCGGCACTTGCCCCCGACTTTCCACCGCAGCTCCTCCAGTATTCTTAAACAGAAATTGAAGTAGTCCGTTTTTTTTCTAGTTGATCTTTTTTCATACAGTGGAAAGTTTACACAAAGGAGAGCCTTATCCCTGTAGCCTGCCTCTCTCTCTGCTTTCCAAATACCTGCAGGATGAAATCAAACTCCCTTTTGAAAATTGCATTATAAGTCTCCCTCTCTCTGTCCTTCTGTCTCTCTCTCTTTTCCCTCTGAGCCTGTCAGATCAGTCCAGCTTTCCCACTCTCCAGGAGAGGGTCGGCCATCACGCTGTGGGCGTCATACATCTTCCCAGGTCTTAATTAGCACACAGGGAGGTTTCTTGGGAGAAGGCTGCAGTGATGAAGGCTCTGCCAGAGAAAATACAGGAAGCTGGAACAGGTAAGATACGGTTTGGATGGATAGCCTATTTTTAGCAGATGACGCATGAAGGTCAACCAAATTATCTGGAATCCTTCTTCTCTAAGCCATAGAGTATGTACATATTTAAATGATTAGCAAGGGAACAACTGGATAAAATCAATAATAAATGTATTGTAAATTATAAGTGGTCAGTTTGTTCTTACAAGAAACTGACCATTAAAATGAGTGACTTTGGGTGTGTGTGTGTGTGTGTGTGTGTGTGTGTGTGGTGGGGGTGGGGGTGGTGGGGGTCCCTCTGTGTGTTTGTGGGACCTTTCATGAATCATAATAAAACCCCTGAACCTCATCCTATCAACCCCAGACAAACATGTTAAAACTTGAAGTGAATGGAATTAGAGAATCTGTCTGAGCTCAGGTTTTATTTGGACGGTGCTAAAACCAGACAGAAATGCTAGTCTTATATGAAATATTGAGCTACATTCTCAAACTGCTTTCCCTCCTCCTGGGAGTTCATAGGTGAGGATCACCTGCAGAGAGGAAACCGGAAGATTCAGGACTATGAAGCAGGGTAGATACCTACTGATAAAGTGCTGCAGGTCTTTAAACTGAAGTAGAGCCGCTCTACAACCCATACTTTCAAGGATTAGCTCAACATTTTGGGAAACACACTTCTTTGCCCTCTTTTCGAGAGTTAAATAAGAAGATCGATACCGCTCTCACGTGTATCTGGTAAATATGTAACTGGAGCCAGCAGTCAGTTAGCTTAGCACAGAGACTGGAACAGGGGGAAACAGCTGGCCTGGCTCTGTCCAAAGACAACAAAATCAGCCCACCACACCTCTAAACCTCACTAATTAACATTGTTCTATCTCCTTTGTTTAATCTGTACAAAACAACAACTTGTTGTTTTACAGGGGGTGATATGGCGGATTATTTTTTGGCTGGGACCATCTGCCAGGCAACCACCGGAAACTCCATTTTAATTGCTGCCCCCTGGCCAAACTTACCGGCCAAAAAATAGTCCGGAGAGATCTGACATGTTAATTAGGTTTCCTGAGGACAGAGACAGGCTACGGTAGCCGTTCCCAGTCTTTGTGTCAAACTAGGCAGCTGATGGCTCTAGCTAACGTCACATTTTTAATCATACAGACATGAGAGTGGCATCAGTCTTCTCATCTAACTCTTGGAATGAAAGGAAATAAGTGTATTATCTAAAATGTTGAACTATTTTGAACTCACCCTGCCTCTGTCTGATGACGATCAGAGAAAATGGAAAATAGGAAAAACTGGACTATTGTACCATATAACAAAAAAGACCACAAATATGTAGACAGCACTATCCAATGTCTTTACTGGACATAACCAATACTAAACAGGGAAATGAGGATAGTGACAAATGTGGGGGGTTTTAGTATTATTTTTTATTTGGTTTGTGGTTCAGACAGATATGGCAAAACAAAACATAGCAAGTTAAAAGGTGTAAATGTGTGTAAACCGAAGCATGGAAGCAGTTTAAACATACATGAGACTGTCCTTGGATTAATAGAATAAAAATAGTGTTATCAGTAGAGTGGAGCAGTTTTCCGCTGAGAATGCCTGCTGTAAATCTAAAGTGTAAAGAGTGATGGATTAACTCCAAGTGTCTAGTCATAATTCGTTCATCTGAATAGATTTATTCAGAGATGACGAAACAGTTCCTGGGTGTGTAGCTTATTCCTGTTAAATTTATACCCCCTAATCTAAAACTCATACTTCTGCTTCCTTTAAATTCATATCCATAAGTGTTTCATGGCTTCTTTGGGCCGGGTGTTTTTTCCTTCAGGACATTTTTTTTTCCTCAATTTTTTCCCCTCCTAAAAGCCGTGGAAACCATTTCAAGTTTGGAGGGCTTCCTGCAACTCATGTTAAGTGTATTCAGAAAGAGGCTTTAGGGAAGACAGGGGGGAAAAAAGACAAATTTTCAGCCAGGGGCTCTGAACATAAGTTTATATGCATGTGTGTCTCATCCTGGCCTAAGGGGAGAGACGTTATCGGTCTATGATTTAAAATTTTAGGAACAAAATTTAACAAAGAAGCTGGAAACAACAAGGCCAAGGTTGCTAAATTGAGAAACTCTCCCATTCCAGGGTTATTTACGGATCAACTCAGATTTCCATGACCAGTTCATTAAAAAAAAATATATATATATATCAATTTACTAATTACTCAAAAGTTTAAGAAATTGGATAACAAAAAAATACTCAGCCCAACTTACACAACGATGACTTTTAGAAAAAGTTACACATCTACAGGTTGCACCTTTTGTATTTAATGTGTAGGCAGAGAAATAAGCCACTTTGGTTTAGGTTTCAGAAGTATTTTGGAAGTTTATTTGACTGTTTTATTTTAAGTACAATGTCATTTCTCAACATTCCTAGGCATAGATACACAGCAATCTCCTGATTAATGTAAGAGTGCAGTCGGTTTATGTTATGCCTATCAATTTTTTTTTTAAAAACTTTGTAAATGATAACATGTGTTATGTAGTTAGTTATGGAGAATAGCTTTAAAAACTACAATACCCAGGAGTCTCGGCCAACAGTGCTATGGGTAAAAGGCCAGTCAGAGGCGCACATGAGAACTTTAGCTAATTCAGAATGCTTCATTGTAGATATTGGGAACAAGACACAGCACCATACTTTCTGAATTCATCCAGAAAGACTCCAAATGTGAATTTATCTGAACTAACCCTGATCATACAATAGTTGACTTCTCCCTCTAACTTTTTATGTACAGAGACCTGTACCTTAATTTTTTCATCAGAGAGGCTGGAGCCTTTTTAACTGAATTTGCAACTCGCAAGCCGCCATTCGCAACGTGAGATCATGTTGGAAGGGCTTGTGCATCTGTGTGTGTGTGTGTGTGTGTGTGTGTGTGTGTGTGTGTGTGTGTGTGTGTGTGTGTGTGTGTGTGTGTGTGTGTGCGCGTGTGCATGTTTGTAAAAGACAGACGTTCTTGTCTTGTTTGCCAGGCATTACAGAGGTGTGGATCGATTTCAGTCTAAGAGACAGAGTCAAGTCCCAGTCACCCCTGTGAAGGCAAACAGCCAGGTCAAGATGTCGCATGACCCGGACAACCTGAGTCAGTCAGGCAGTGTCACGGCCCCAGGTGAACTACATCCGCTGACGACCCTCCCATGTCAACCAATAGCCGGCTGAGGTTGGCCAGGACAACCTCCATGGCAGTGTGTATCTTACCGGATCCGATACCCCATCCAGCAACCTTGGATCCAGAGGAGCAATTTAAGGACGAGAAGGATGAGTAGGCTCCGCCAAATTTGTAACCAAGTTGGACCCGTTAAAAGGCTACTGGCGAGTCCCTCTAACGTAACGGGCCTCGGAGATATCCGCTTTTGCCACACACGATCATTTCCTCTAGTACACCATTATTCCATCTGGTTTGCACAATGCCCCACTACGTTCCACTGCCTCATGCATAACGTGTTAGCTGGAGGGAAAAATTGCGAAACATATTTAGAAGATGTGGTTATTTATTCTGCCGCATGATCTGACCGTTTAAAAACACTGTCCCTCATTTTCGGCCGTTTCCGTGAGTCCTCCCTTGCCACAAAGACCGACCCGATTTTTGAACTGATTTGACAGAAGACATTGTAAACAATACATATATGAGCGTGTGAAGGTGTGAATGCAGAGCCTACAGGAGTAGGGACGGAAAAAAAAATAAACCTGAGTTTTTATCGGTTGCTGTTAATAACAAAGACTCCCACTGCTGTCAGGCCTGTCACGCCTCATCTGCAACTCAGAATGTTACTTTACTGCAGAGGCAGTAACTTGCTCTCCTTCCCACACACAGGAGGTCGCAGGTCTCTCTCGCTCTCTCTCAAACAGAGACACACACACACACACACACACACACACACACACACACCAAAAACACTTCATTCAACAGTTTCTTGACTCTAATATATTTCTTGCTCAGTTAATTACACTCAATATTCAAATATCACTATCCTGCCTAAAGATCTCCTCTCAGGAGACAGACAGAGCCGTTCTTTAAAGGCACACCCTTCTGTTCAAATTCAATTATTCCCACTGTAAACTGACCAGAAAAACCTGTCTTGATGCACTGTTGATTTACAAAAAAACTGGTCCGTATTGTCTCTATATTTGCCAGGTTGGCACGGCACCATTCACAACTGTGAACAAATCCTAAAACTATCACAGCTGTGCCACGAGTCCAGTCCAACATTCATGAGCCGAACAAGATTTCGTTTGTTATAGATCTGGTTTCTTCTCGCGCAGGGGCCAGCACTGAGAACATGGATTACATCACGTAAATCGATGGGTAGCCTGATTTCAGATGGGTTCGGGCGTTAGTATTCACATGAAATAGGTACAGTCTGTGCTGTTTGTTTCAACCACACGACCTAAAGCCAATACACGGTCCCATTCAGTTTTTGTGAATGCGAGCAACATGACGGTGCCTATTTGAGAAGCAATGTCTGATTCCTCAGTGGTGTGTCTCTGTAACATCAGTAGCATATTAGCCTTGCCGTTCTAAGTTATTTCCATTAAGTGCGTGTATCTAATATCGAGGTAGCAATACGCTTCTGTGTGTATCTATAGTCATGCTAGTGGTGTTGCTCAAGGGATGGCAATGTCAGGCGGTGAGCTAGTCTACTACTTTGGACCAGTCTGAAATATCTCCACAACTATTGGAAGAATTAAGATATAATTTTTGCACAGACATCCATGAGCCACAGAGGATATGTGCTAATGACTTCGCTGATGCCCCGTTTTTTTGCTCTAATGCCACCACGAGGTTGACATTTTTCAATTCGCTTGAAATCTCAACAACTATTGGATGGATTGCCAAGCAATGTTCAGAGGGACATCCATGCTCTCCGCGAGATGAACTGTAACAACTTTATGGTGAGCATTATACCTGCTAAAACATCGGCGAGTAGGCGTTTTCATTGTGAGCATGTCAGCCTGCTATGGCTAGCATTTAGCTCAAACTGCCACTGTGCCTAAGTACAGCCTCAGAGCTGCCAGCGTAGCAGTAGAATCCATTTTTTGGAAGCGGCAGTGAACATTAACATGAGGGTCCGGATTGGGTAGTCAGCTACAGCCACAGGAGGATCTGTAATCATCGATTTTCATGACAGATAGTAAGCAGAGCTCACTGAAGTGCCTTTCTGATTGACTAAACTCATCGTATCAGTGTGGGATCCATTCAGCCACAGCCAACTGTCACAGATCTATAAAGCATTAACGGGGTCTTCACATGTTGTGTCTCAGATCTAGGGTGGGAGTGAAGGTCCAGGAGGCCCATGACTTTTGCTGTGATTGCGTTTATGCAGACAGATTGCAAGAGAATCAGAGAAGAGAGGAAATTCTTGAGAGTCATGTGTTCCAGGAAAACTAATTAATTATCTTCAGACTTCATTTTTGGATCTCTCTTTTTCGTCTTCTCATCTTAACTAAAACAAGATTAATACTAAGTACCGCAGTCCCCTACACAATGTGGTGCAGCAATGGAAAAACAAATATTTCTTTACTTTCTTTTTTTATCCGCTTCGAGCTCTCACAAGACATATGTTTCAACACTTCATTCTTCAAACTAAAAACAAGACGCTCTCTTAATAAATGTCCTAAACTTTGCAAGGTAATTATTTCAGATTTATATGTTGCCAAGTCAGCATGCAGCGTTGATTAAGTACACGTTCAAGTGGGGTGGGTTTTTTTTTTTTTTCCTTCTTTATGACTGTTTGACTCTGCACTTCTCCAGAGGCCTGAAGAAATATGCTGTGGTGGAAATAGTCATCCTCAAACTCACAGGCCCCACACTGAACATTTCTCATTTGAAGAAAACATATCTACAAATGGTAATTTTCTCGCCCTTGGTGGAATTCAATCTAAAGCCATTCAAAACCACTTTGTGAGATTATTTAAATGTGTAATGGCAGTGGTCTTATAGACTTATATTTCTTGATTTGTAGTTTCTTATTGCTTTAATTTAAGAAATGTGGCAGAGAGAAGCAAAAACACGCACACACACACACACACACACACACACACAGACACACACACGAGCACACAGTGCTGGTGTGGCTCTTGATGAAGCTACATTGAGATCTTTGAAAAAGCCTACAATCCTTACTAATGCACATTTATGTCACATGCACTCAGTGGCTGGTTCATTAGGTACACTAATAAATCCTCCCTTCATGTACATAATAATGTTCAGTTTTTCTTAAACTGTTTTATAGAGGTGTTGGTTCAACTTTATGGTCCCTATTTGCTAATATTTTTTCCGCCCCATTTATATAAATGATAATGTGTAGCCTGTTGGTAGAATAGTTTTTCTACTTTATTTAAATCCAAAATATCAGCCACACCTCTCACAATGACCTTTCAGACTGAAAACAGCACCACAGCACAACAATGCAAGGTGCTGTAGTGACGTGGGTGTGTTGCAACAGGCAGAATATATATTTTTTTAAAGTTCATTTTAAAGGTCAATGCGCAACATGATAGTTTATTTTGATCTAGGACAGAACAACTATGTAAAAGTGGTAAAGAGCCACAAAACTTCTCCCTGGTTCATGACGGGCCAGTGCAGTCTGAAAGCCTTCATACGCTTCTCCAGCCCTTCCCAAGCAGGAATTTGGAGCTCCCTTAGTCCCTAATACGTCGTGTGTTCAGTATATGTGTGTGCATGCTTCTTTTTTTTTTTTGTGAATGCTTGGTTTGCCGTCGTTTAACTTAACTTTGGGAAGCTTGACAGTTTTTCCACAAAGTTTTAAACATTAAACAAACTCTCTGAACATCTAATTTGAGGAATTACACACACATCTTTCTCTCGTCAACTCAAAAGTAAAAGCATGCTGCATTATAAGAGAGGCAAACGTCTAAAGTTTTGTAGAACATGAAACTGGCATGATACTGACAGCTTAGAGGTCAAGGCCACACCACCTGCAGGTTCATCTCTGAAGTATTTGTGGCTTGTCCTAAAAAAGGATCAAAGTTTAGGGGGGGTGGGGTCTTTCTGTCCTCACTTGGAATGATCAGAAAAAAAGAACATTCTTCTATTTTTATCTTTGAAAAACAAACTTGAGCGGCAGTACGGGTTGGATGGCAGAATTTTTTTTTCTTGGAAAAATGCTTTAAGAAACAATCAATCTGACAAACCTGTCAACCCTCATACTCCGTAAACATCATCTGATCTCATCGGCGGCACTGCTGCAAAAACAACACAGCCCTTAAATTAGGTTGAACACAGCAAATTGGTAACATTACTGCAATGGCCCCTGAAATTAGAACAGTTTTGGAGAAATAGTCAGGGCTAAAATTACTGAACAACAATAATGAATTTGCCATTCGTGTCCGAACAGTTTTGGTTGGATTTATGGGCTTTTTGCCCAGAGAACTGGAGATGAAGAGATGGCCCAGCTTTCACAGGACAGAACAAAGATCATTAAAGGCCAGTGACAAGGAACGTTTTCTTTTGACAATGAATAGTAGAAACTTCTATTGTTAAAGAAATCGTTTGGCATTTTGGAAAAGCTTGTTCGTTTGATGAGAAGATTGATACCACTCTCGTGTTTATACGGTAAATATGAAGCTTACGTTGCTTAGCTTAGCATAAAGAATGGAAACGGGGAAACATCTGAAATTTAAGAAGGCACTTGCACCATTAAATGTATAATCATAACCTCCATGAAGTATAGGACATTGGATGTACTTTTAAAAAAATTAAAATAAAATTACTAAAATATAAATTATAAAACTCTTTAAATGTTTGTGTGCCATACCTCTCCAAAACCTTTCCAAAAATGCTTAATGGCTATTAAACAGACCACATAAAGATTTTTGATAAAATGTGAAAATAAAATCCAAGTGTATTAATTAACTATTAATAGATGATTTGCTGTGGTGTAGCGCAAAGAAGACTTCTTCATAACGACCCTATGAATCAGTGTAATGTTTCTAAGGGCTTTCATTAGCCCACAAATTAGGTCGTGAACGTTTCCCATTACATGAAGAATGATGTCTTTCACAAATGCAAAGAAAAACATGACAATCTTACCGACAAAACAGACCTCCTCACAACAGCTTTGACCTATTAGTCTCTTTTAAGAGACACAATGAGGAAAGGATGGGGGAAATGGCAGATGATGACAGCTTTTTGTTTCTTCTCTTTTTTCTCCCATCCTAGATCTGTTCATTTATGGGTCTGAGATAAGTATGTAGTTAGAGACAAGAAAATGGAAAGGTGGATGAGAGAGGGGTTTCAGGCACATGGCAGGACTGTACTGACAGATTAGACATCGGTGTCTTTAAAACACACATTTTCCTGACTGTGTTGGGACTGTGTTCTCATAACAACGCTGGTTGTTACATTAGCAGCTCACAACAGTGGCTTAGAAAATCCGAACAGGAAAGTCCACCTCCACGTCCGGGCGTCACCCCGCTGTCTGGTCTGTGTGTCACCTACGCCAGCACCTCCCAAATCCCTAAAGTGCCTAGGACAAGACACCAGTGCACCCCTGCTAGTTCACCTAGCAGGACTCCAGTGATCAGACACCTTAACTATTTAAAAAAAAAAAAAAAAAATCTTTATAAATAAATTAGTCCTGCTTTTCCTCAAGATGTCAGGACTAACGTTTAGACATTACAGAGCTTTTTACTGCTTGCAGAGTGCACGACAAGCAAAATCCGACCTGGAACACCAGTGACTCTGGGACTAAAAGTTAGATATGATGGCTACCAGATAGTGTAATGGACATGCATGTGACATCAAGGTGGGAACAAGTGACTTGGTTTCACTTGGTTTTTAGTAAATGCCTGGCACCACTATTTCTTCAACTACTAGTCCATTGTGTACTTTCATTTTGATCTACGGCTTCTTTAGTGAGTTTTCCTTTTTCACTGCAGATTGCAAATTCATCAAAAGATAAAATATACTGTAAAATTTAATTTTTATGTTCTTAAGTATGTTTGAATACGATTCATGTCTCCTAGAAATTACATTTATAGACTATTCATTTTGAACAGCAAAGAAAAGTAATTATATTTTTGTTTTTTTGTTTTTTGTTTTTTAAATCAACATAACGAGTAAATGTCTTAATAAACGTATCCGCAAACTTACAAAACATTCATATTGAACGAATCTGCAAAACAGGCACTGTCAACGTATTTAATGTGTTGTCCCTACAATACCAGTTTATGGCAACTAAAGCATAATTAGCATTTTTATGGTTATGTTTAGTTAACTGAAAGTCCTTAATTATGGTTAGGGAAAGATCATCATGGTTAAAAAAAACAACAACCAGTGACATGAGACAGGATATGCTAACTTTTTCACTGATTTAACCGAACCACAATTTTCCCTCTTGCTTTCATCAAAGCGTTTAAGTTCCCCAAACTTAACCACACACACAGGATGCAGGACGTGAACAGCAGTCCTGTGCTTTGTACACCCGCAGACCAGCACAGCCCCCTCTCTACAACTTTTCTCTGGTAGCAAGCATGTAACGCGTCATTGACTGGAGAAACACTGCCTATGAAAACAATCCAGGCAGCAATTATGATTCCTCCAAAGTGCCAAAACCATTTAGTAGTGCATAAATTTCTAGGACAGGGGGTTGGAGATATTTCCGGTACAGCTTCAACATATCCCAAACTGGAAAATACATCAACTGATATATTCATCGCCAGAAAACGTCCATAAAGTTTCAGAATGAGTCGATCTAAATTAATAAAAGGTTTCTGGCTTGAGTGTTGAATGATCAGAAAGGCAAATCATTGCAAAGGCCAAGCCACCATTTTCAGCTGGCCTTCTCATGTCATCTTTCTTGACTCTTATCCGGTATGCCGTGTGTTGTTTTTCATTACTGGTATTACTGATATTAACTAATCTCCCTCACCGATCCTCCCTGATCAGTGACTTGGCTGGATTTGGCCACGTTATAGTGAAACTAAAAGAGCCTTGACTCCAAACTACAATATGTACAGTACATTTGCTTGCAGTTCACCTGTAAATGCTCCTAAACAGTATGCAAGTGGCAAGAAGCGAGTTGGAAGAAAACAGGTCCCCAAGTGCATCTCCTGTTCACAGAGCTACAACTGGAATGCTTTGGACCCCGCAGCCTGATATCGAAGGAAGAGTATCTGGTGTTTTGATGTGAATAAAAACAGTATCTTCATCTGTCCAACGGTAGTTTCCTTTGTGCAGTGCAGATGACACGTCCCTCACACACCGATAGTAGATGACTGTAATCTGTCACTATCTCCTGTTGCCCTTCTTTACTTCTATACAGGGATGTGTTAACAAATTGCAGAATCAGGGCATCACCGTAGGTCGGGTCTCTCTCATCTCTGCCCTTTTTTCCACATACTGTGCAAAACGAGAAGGCCACCATTGTTGTTTAATTTGGCTTCCTTTCAATATGCCACGCAACCTTTAACACAAACACGACATGAACATCAACACACTCACGTTCTGGTCTCCTGTGAAATTCTGCCCGATTTTGTTATGGTGTTTTGTTTCGCAAGCTGCAAAGCATTTTCAGATTTGTGTGTGTCACTCGCTAACAGGATGCTGACAAGTATACAGTGACAGGAGGTCAATACATACAACATCCAGAGATTCACATTTGCTGAAAAGATTTTCTCTGGTGAATCTGCCCTGAGTTGAACACTGTGGTTTTTGTGTGAAACAGTGCATTGTACCAGACTGCGCACGACCACAATTGGATTAGGCATAAACACACATGAAAATATAAATGTTTGATACCTGCTACAGAATTGCTAACATTGTGTGCACTCATTGCACCTGTGGTTAAAAGCATACTCCAAATTATTTAAACAGCATGTTTACATTCCTTGCCTGTAGGTGCATACAAATGTAAATATGTATGCATCTCTATGAGCAGCAGTAAATAATGGAGACACCTGGGGTTAATGAATGAACATGTGGCCGAAACGCTTGATACCCAGTTGAGCCTGGATATTCCAAGACCTCAAATATTTTATACAGCCGTCCATCCCTTCATCTCTCTTCTTCAATTTCTCCTCTTAACATTTATAATTCTTGGCATCCTTATTGTCAGTTTTTATATCATTGAATCTCATGCTCCCTTTGTAGCGTGGAGCTCAATTTCGAGGCGACATTCCTGAATAATCTGGAACAAGACCAAGCTACAACATGCTCAGATTGGTCACGCTTAACCAAAAGTAATTGTCACAAAAGTAGAAAATGTCTACACTCACTAAACTTGTCCCAAGGCTATAAATACTTGGGATGTTTTAGCAAAGGGGGTACAAAGACAGTACTGACACTTTAGCCTCAAGCCTTCTTCAGTGTGCTACAGTGTCTTAACTTTAGCACTATGTATTTACATGATATGACCACATCATCTCAAAGCTGCTCAGTGATTAGGTGATTTAATACAATAATAATAATTAATGATACAAAAGGTCAGAAAAGTAAAATCTACTATAATGTACCAGGACGTCAGACATCATGGACGCACAGCCAGAAACAATCTGCTTAGTCATCGAGTGAAACGAACCATCAAATTATGCGTAAACTCAATTGCTGAGACGAACGTGAATCTTGGTGAATCTTCTTGCTGAATTATCCTTTTTACATAACCTCTTCTGCCATGTATGTGCTGTCTTTGTTAGTCCTTCTCTAATAAAAAATGCCAAAGGTCAATTGAGCTTACGAACTTCTTTAGTGATTGTGGAGTTTACCTAAAGGAATGATTTGACGTTATGGGAAACACGCCTATTTGCTTTCTTGCTGAGAGTTAGACAGGAAGATTGATATCACTGTCATATGGGTACGCTTAATATGAAGCTAGACCCAGAAGCCGCTTCGCTTAACCTAGCATAAAGACTGAAAATAAGGGGAATCAGCAAGTCTGGCTCTCTATTTCTCTAGTAAGAAAATAATTTTGCAGAAAGGTAACATGCAAAGGGAAGATACAAACAAGACTAGGTCAAAACGTACTATATGACTGGACCGCCCTTCATCTATTTGCTTCTCTCCTACTCGCTGTGCTCACATACAGAGTAATTTTTTCACAGACGAATTCCCAATAAAACTGTTCTCATTTACATATTTTTCTGTTTCTGTTGTCAGACAACGGAACAAGTATGAAATAGTGACCGAAACGCGGCCCATTAAGACGACATGTTAACCAGCAGTTGCTTCCAAGCCATTTCCAAGCTGCTGCTCTGCACTGCTGAAATCCTGATTTTATAACCATGACATCGTCTGACAAAATCACCACACACATAAGTCAAAGACAACGGCTGTGCTCTGATTTTGGCTATATTAACTTGTAAAGTGATCACTCAGAGAAACAGTTAGAAGCTCATTCACGTCAGTGTCAGCTGCTGTGTGGTCAATTGAATGAGACCCATAAAGAGGTTTGCCTGCGAAGGGAAAGCCCGACCTCACACTTGTGTTGCAATACTGGTGACTCTCTCTTATGGAAAGTTTCTAAGGTTTGTCCAAAAAGTCACTATATTTGTCTTTAGGTGGTTTTGCGAAGAAAACTCGCTGCAAGGATGTGAAAAGTCGGTAAATCTAGTGACAAAGGCGCTAAGTTGGCAGCACTGCCTGTAAATGCCCCCCTGAGGACGCAATAGTAACTGTTTGCGCCAGTTCATTTTGAAAGAGCAACGGCCAATGGGGAAACTCTAACACTAGGCCGGTCAACCAATAGTGTAACTTTATCACTCACTCAGTCTGTCAGTCACAAACATTTGCATTCATAGGGCTGGCTCCGCTGTTGCGGTCCAGCCAAAAATGGCAAAATTACAAAGAAACAGTAAAGGGTAATCTGTTATAGCTACCGTTTTTGCCTTTTTGTGTTTTTCCTTTTTCTCCCTCTCTCCAACCCTTTCTCATATTATTCTTTCTTCTGTATTCTTTGTCACCGTCTGCCCTTTTATCTCCTCCATCATCTCATGTGGTCTCTATCAACAAACCCGGTATATTTTTTCTGACTCAGCTCAGTCTCCGCTCTGCTCACTTCAGTCAGACTCTGTGTCCTGAGGTTGTTGATGCCGACTGGTAATGGCTTCTCCAGACTGAGCATTATTCTCAATGTGCTGTAAAACCACTGGCCAAAGACAACAACAGGCCCCACAAGCTTCCCAAATAATCACTTTGATCATTGCAAGGGCCGGTCTTAATAGCTACTATAGGCTCTGGCGTGGAAAACTTTTGGCATCGAGCCGACAGTTTGATCCTTGCATGAGCGGAAGACCCAACTCTTTTGGAACGAAAAGCGTTTGTGGTATTGTGACTCTGTTTATTGTCCTTGTTTTTTTTTCAGGGACAGTTTTTGCTAAGTGTATATGCTTGTTTAAGCACCATACAGCTTCAAACCGTCAGACGCATTCAGATTTGGAAGTTGCCCAGTGCAACCACAACCTTCTACTGTTGGCTACTGAAACACTCCTCTGGACAAACAGGAAGTAAAGGGGATATTCCACGGCTGGAGGCTCTTGGAACATCATATACGATGGATTTTAATGGCTACTGGCTCTGTGGGGTTCATCATTGCGAGCAACCCCTTTATTATTACATGTAATCGCTTTAGCAATTTTTCAAATAAAAATATTGATTAGTGCAGCTCTAGTTGCTTCACTCAATGGCAACCCGTTGATGCAGTAAACATCCAGAAACAAAGTCTCTTCCCTTTTTATTTTTCTACCTTTTAGCTGACCTGGAAACAGTTAAATAGAAGTGCGTATTTCTTGGATTTGCCCGTTAA
Source organism: Xiphias gladius (assembly GCF_016859285.1). Lineage (NCBI taxonomy): Eukaryota > Metazoa > Chordata > Actinopteri > Istiophoriformes > Xiphiidae > Xiphias > Xiphias gladius. The sequence goes on along the minus strand of NC_053414.1, from coordinate 7,339,326 downwards.
CAGCAGCACAAACAGATGGTGATCAGCTTTGAATAGCACGCCATCTGAAATTGTTAAGCAACCCACAGTGAGAGGTGGACATCTTTAGCCAGCACTGGACATGTGTGAGCACTTAAATTGCTTCTGGCAGCTCTTTCAGTACAGTGACTGAAAACAAAACAGTGGGGAGAGAGTGAACGAGAGACTTCATGAAAAAGTGCTGAGTAAGTTCGAGGAGCGCTGGGTTGTAAAAGATGAGAAATGAAAAGGGGATTGAAGGGCCAAGTGCAAATTGAGAAGTGAGATATTTTTTCTTTACACTGGAATTTCTCTATGGATTATTTGCTTTAATAACGTCAGCAAAACAGACAAGTGATGCAGAAGCTTTTTCATGATAATACCCTCTTTTTCTCCTCATCTCTCTTGAATCAAGCTCAAAAAGGCTACACCCAGTTAATCCATCTCATCTGCCGCTCTCCACCACCACTCCTCTACCATTTATCATGCTCTCAACTCAAATCCAGTCTCTGTATATGTTTCCATAAATTTTCCAAACCCACTAATCACTGTTTTTTTCTGTCAGCCAACAACTGTCGTCAGTGCTGGTAAAATGTGTCCTTAGCCAGCAATATCCCCTATGAATTATTCTTATGCAGCTATTCTGGGTTAGCAATTTGCTTTCAGTGGCAGAAAACAGTATGGCGTCCATATAGCCCAGTAAGGGTGTGAACATTTGTTGTGTGTGGGGGGGGGGGTGTCGGCTCTCAGCAGAGGCTGGGTGGGATCCAGCAGGCAGCAAAGACATTTGCTGTTTTAGCAATATCTGTCAGTACTGCTGTCATTACAACACTTTGGTCCAGAGTAAAATATTTTTACAATTACTGGATGGATTATCATGAAACAAACATTTAGTGTCCTGCGAGGAAAAATGACTAAAGGTGCTATAAAATATAATCTTCTAAACCATATGATGAATAAATTCTCGAGTATTGGTGGTTTGAAATTTCATTCAAAACTGCAGGCCCTCACATTCGATGCAGAAATAGTTGTGAATGCAGCCATGGTGAAATTTTATACGGCTAGCTGTTTATCTGGCCGTTGAGCACTCTCCTGCTGAGAGGGAAGGTGAGAGACATCACAACCACCAAGAGAAAACTCTGCAGTCAAGAATTAAGGCTGACGGGGGAGGCAACTTGTTATTCCCACTCTCCCATTTCACTAATAACACCAAAAAAAAAGCATTCCTGTCTCACAACACAGTATTTTCTTTTTATTGACCTGGGAAAGTTTGCAGGGGAGGTATGCAGGGATTCGACAGAACTGAAAAGGGAGGGGGGATATTTACTGACTAGGACAAAGTCTAATACATTTTTTCTGATGGGGATCTTCATTGTACATTTTATTCTTGTCATCCACTAATCAAGCACAGATGTGTATTTAAATGTGCATTATGGGGTAAACTGGGTTATTTTATGTGTGGGCGTGTATTACTTTACTTTATTTACTTATTTATCTATCAGATAAGCCATCTATCACATTTAGCCAAAGAAAAATTTTCATCTTGAATCCCTCATCGGGCTGACCAATGTTATGTGTGTGTTTGCTCATCACACCGTGGGGACTCACCTCACATCTGGAGACCGGCAGTTCCCCACGAGGTTAACTACCTCCTTTAATATTAAGAGCTGTGTTAGGCATCTAGCAGTTATTGTTACGCAACCCGATTCCCAGACACAAGCATCCCTTTTGGATGACCTTGCAAAACCCTAGATTACTTTCAGTGACAAGCATAGGCCGGATCGTGCTTCATAAAAAGGCAAATGTTATTTCCAGGTCTATGACACACTGACTCTTGCCTTCTGCACGACATTCATACGTGCTACACCCTCGTTATTTGCCTCGCTATAAGAAGGGCAGATCACTTTTCTGCATTTGCTGTGAGCTAAATCACCAAACTGTCCAATGTGGGCATCATTGCTAGGGATACCGGGCTGAGTTGGGTTAGTGTAAGCCCCCAGGGCATTAATGTACTTGTACATGTGATGTACTTAGTTTACAGTAGTTTGACATAATTCTATTATGTAAAGTTCGTATTCAACATAATGAATACAAATGGATGCTTAAAATCTTTTCAGCCAGCAAAAAAAAAAATCCCCAATGAATTATTCTTTGGGATATTTTGGGATTTCAGAAATAGAACCTAAATGAACAAAAGTAAAAACCTAAAAAACATCATGGCGACCCTTCCCAATCTCTCTCTATTTCTTCCTCACATCCACTGTTACATTGAATTTCCGCATCTGTGCCTCTCTCCAGCTCTATCTTTTGGTCTCTTGCAGAATAAAGCTCAAAGTCAGAGCTCTGCTTCTGATCATGTACAGCTTGTTTTCTCGGTTACTCCCATTGTAATGAGGTCATCACTCTGCGTCAGGTTGGCGGCGCGCTGGGTGCCGTCCTGCAGCTGTAGAGCATCAGGCTGGAAATCCCCTCATCCTCAGTCCTGGGCCTCCGAGTGTGTACATATGAACATGAGCATACAGTACGTTTGGAGGGGTGTGTGTGTGTGTGTGAGACTAGCTGTGCCTGTTGAGCTTGGCTGCCAGCGTGTGTATTTAGGTGCTGGCTTTTGTGCATGAGGTATTTGTGAGTGTTTTATTTTGTGCGTTTGTGTGCGGACGGTTTAAATTCAGGGTTCATGTGGGCCCGGCATGTGGTTGTGTGTGGCCTACTGCGAGGAGGCGTGTGGCATGAAATGTGTGTGTTAGACGGAGAGAGGGGGACTAAAACAATACAAAGCCAGTTTGTGGTAACTTTCATAACTGTGTTATCTTTTTCTTCCTCCCGTGTGTGTGCGCGACAGAGAAATGAGAACAAGGCCTGCTTGTATAATAAACTTTCCCAACTTTCTTTTTCTACTTCCTTCCTTCCCTCCATCATCCTTATCATTCACGATTTTACCCTGGCGCCCCCGCACACGTTCATACACTGGCTCAATATTTACACTTGGACCCACAGTGTCAGTTTTTTTTCTCTCTCTTTCTCCCTTACCTCCTTATCCCCCTCCCTGCTTCAGACCCCCTCTCTCTCTGTATCCTCCCTATTCCTTCACTTCTGCCCTGGTTTTCTCTTCTCCCTCTAAACTCAGTACACTCCCCTGGAAAGTAGTCCCACTCGCCTTGAGCTCCGACGCCCACGCTTTCCCCACTGCTCGTTCACACAGAAACTCTCCACACACTCTCACACATGACAAACACCATTTGTATCTCGTTAGTCTCTTGTTTTTAGCTGCTCTGCTGCTCTTCTCAGCCACCTCTCCCCTGTGTGGTTCAGAGCAGTGGGTGGACGGTGGAGGAGGACTGAAAAAGAAATTTTAAAAAAACAAAAAACTGTGGGTTCCAAAAGGATGCTGTCTTTCAAATTCAAATCTGGATTCCACAATAATCTTGTTTTTTATTTCATCTCCATCTTTGGTGCCAAAGACTCTTTGTTTTTCACTTTACTTCCAATATTAATCAACAATCCTTTTGGCCATAGCTCTTCTTTGTCCATCGTGGCCATTGCCGTTCATGGTACTTAAGTACTTGGTAAAATGGACATCCAAATATACAGAAAGAACATTTGCGTGAAAATATTTTGGATTATTACTTTATGTTTGATCATACTGCGTTTTAACGCTTTGAACCCTTGTCTGTTTCGGCTCAGTTTTCACTCCAATTTTGTCTTTGGCACAGTCACTTCAGGTCTTAGCTCAACCTGCCATATGCTGACATTTCCAGGATAAATTGGGCTACTAACGTGTGCCATTATTTGCCCCCCACTGATTTTTTCCTTTTCCTATATCCTATCGATATACTCCTATTGATTTTTTTTCCTTATTTCCATTTGTGTTGAGTATGTTTTGGGTCATGACACTACACTTCCCACCATGCTTTGGGTGATGCAAACAAGAAAATGGATAATTTGACAAAATAATCTTAGCACAGGATCCACGCACTATTCCACAAGGTCTAGAACTTTCTGTAATATTTTTTCAATGGAATGAAACAGTCAGCTGTAGCCACGGCCTGTTGTCTTTTTTCAGCTTGTAATTCTTTTTTGTGAATCTACACTTTGGAAGATTATGCTGAATTAACTACAAGCATTTCCTGTTTGTGCTGAAAAAAAAACCAAAAAAACTGCTGCATAGTCAACAATCAGTGGATTACTTTTGACACTGAAGAAAGTGTATAAACATGATACTTATGAGGCTAGATCTGAAGTTAAAGGGAAGATTTATAGACGTTTATTCCTCAATGAAAACCAGAGAAACTTCCATCACTACAAATAATAAATCACACGGATTCCAGTGGTATTGCTTAATGTTCCATTTTAACAGATGACTGAGAAAAGAGTGTGATTTTGATGTAAAATGTGTGAATGGGTTGCCAAGGATCAAAGTGCATACTGTAGGAGGCAAATACATTTTTCAGCCTTTAAACAATAAAGCATGTTTTAATTCGGTTCTGAAACGTGAAAACTATGTGCAATTAGGAATGCATATGCAAACCATTCACTTCCCTCACTCATGTCCTCTCTCAGTCTACCTTAATTAGAAACAGCGCTCCATGCTGGCTCTCGTGTCTCCCTCCTTTTTCTCTTAATCTTTCCCTCTGCCTCAGTTCTCTACACTTCTCACCGACGTCTTCAGCTCAAATCTCGGCCGTTCAGCTCCCTACACCTCTACTCTTCAGCTGGGTACCGTGTTGCCGCTATGCTAGCTGGAGATGCCTGTCTGATGGCAGGAGGGACTGCTTGCTCGACAAGACACCAACAATTGACCCCTAAAATACGATAGTTTCCCCGTCACAGTGCAGAGCTGGACGATGCGGAGGAACACACTGGAGAGTTACAGTACGTGTGTGGAAACTGACTGATGGACTTCAGAAGGGTCACAGCTGAGCAGTTATGGAAAGCCTTCTTCCTGCTCTGCCTCTTGACTCCCTGCAGTGTGGGAGGCAACATGTTAAAGTACTGTGAATACCCATTTGTTTTTGTTTTTTTATTCAGTATCTTTAATTACAAATTTTTAACCTTTATATATTTCTTTCATTTTGTTCAACTTTATTCAAATTTATATTTTGTTGGATAGCTCTATGTATAAATGTATCTTATTTTAGGAACTGATCAGATGTTCTGCATTTATAATCTCGATATTTAAAGTATATCGAAATTATACATTCCTCCTGAAATGTAGTGGAGCAGAAGTATAATGTAGCAGAAAATGGAAATACTCGAGTTAAGTACAAGTACCTCAAAATTGTACTTGAGTACGTCAATTACTTACACATTTACATACATTGAGTAAGTGTACTTAGTTACTTTGCACCACCACTTTAAAACATTATGACCACTCACAGATGAAGCGAATAACGCTGATTATCTCTTAACAATGGCACATGTCAAGGTCTGGGATATATTAGACGGTAAGTGAACAGTCAGTTCTTGTAGTTAACATGTTGGATGTGGGGAGAAATGGGCAGTTGTAAAGACCCGAGTGACTTTGGCAAGGCCCAGATGTTGGGCACCCGAAGCTACTTGACAATGTGAGGGCAACCAAGACCATCCTGTCTGGTCTTGAATCAACAGAAGGGCTACCGTGGTGCAAGTTGCAGAAGAATTTAATGACAGTTTTGGGACAGATGTGGCAAAACACACAGTCGATCACACTCTGCTGTGTATGGGGCTGCGTAGCCGCAGGCCACTTAGAGTGCTCACATCTGTATAAAAAGGCAGAAAACAAGCTGGTACTTTAAGCACACTATAAAAAAAAAAACTTAAACCATGGTGTGTTACTGCATTTTAATGGGTGCTGGATGAAGTATTGAGATATTCCTCTTGAGCAGCAATACCACACGAAGTATCAAAGTTAAAGTACTCTTTAGCCAACAGAATGCCCACTGTAAGAGTGTTATATTATTGGATCATTATTAAATAAAGAAGAATTTAAAGACTGTTTTGGGATAGATGTGGCACAACACACAGTGCATCACAACCTGATAAGCCAGTGGAGGGAGCGGGATACTCTGGGCAATGTTCTGCAGGGAAACTGTGTCCCGAGAGATGGATGCCAATTTGACACATGCCACCTACCTAAACACTGTTGCAGACCGGGGACAGCCCTTCCTGGCAACGGTATTCCCTGATGGCAGTGGCCTCTGTCAGCAGGATAATATGCTCTGCCACATTGCACACATTGTTCGGGAATGTTTAGAGGTACAATACAAAGAGATCCAGGTTTTTCCCTGTCCTCCAAATTCCCCAGATCTGAATCCAATCGAGCATTTTTCAGATGTGCTGGAACAACAAGTCCGATCCACAGCAGCCCCACCGCTCAACTTACAGGACTTAAAGGCGACATCTTGCTAACATGTTGGCGCCAGATACGGCATAGCACTTTTATGGATCTTGTAGAGTCCATGGCTTGGCAAGTCAAAGCTGTTTGGGTGGCACATGGAGGACCAACAGTACATTAGGCAAGAAGCCATAATGTTTTGGCTCATTACTGCAGGGATTGTACTGTAAATTGATTTACTTGTACTTGGTTATAACTTACATTTCCAACGCTGGTGCTGAGAATTTTTATTTAGGTATGTTTGTATTCTGTATTAAAAGTTGTTATCCTGCAGCGGATATGAAATAAAACAACCAGCATGAAAGATTCTCTTTTCTCATCTATAGTACACACACACACACACACACACACACACACACACACACACACACACACACACACACACACACACACACACACACACACACACAAAGTCTCCTCCATAACACACAATAAACACACACACACACATTCACATAGAGCGAGAGTCGTCTTCCTTATCTGTATCTAAATATAGTTACCGTGGTGATTTGAGAGATTTTTCCCATTGTGTTTTGAATTGGTTTATTTACTTTATCTTATTTTATTTATCTATTTTTTTTTTTTTTTTTTCAGCCAGGGGTATCTTCCCACGATCTGCCTGGGATGGAGCCAGAGGACGGAGATCCACGCCTGTCAGCGGGGGAGGAGAGAGGAGGACCAACAGTGTCACTAATAGTCGTCTCCTTTCACCCCCTAATTCCCCATGCGCGCAAACACGCGCACACACTAACTGTACACACTCAAAACACACAAGCACTTGCAAATCCCCCTGACACTGACCGTAAGCCAGTGGATTCACACATTCATCTCTTAGCCCAGTTCCAACTGGCTCATCACCCCTTCGCCCCGTCCGCTTTATGATAACATTTCAACTGTAACAAAAAGCATGACACTGGTATATATTCAAAAATTCCATAAAACACGTGACATAATACATTACATAATTACTCCAGTGGAGCTGCCCAGTGGGAGAAACACTGACGACACTACAGTTTATGATATGATGCAAACATTTTGAATAAAACATCCACTTTAAACATCCACCTGGTAAGCGGGTAGAATGCTTTACAATTACAGTACATACAATAGCATCAAGTTTGCTCTTAAAGTACTAGTACTAAATTAGTAGATGTGTTGGGAGTCATTTAAAACAACATTCATTTTGTGCTTTATGTGCTTTATCAGTGCTATCCCTTAAAAAGGCTTGTGTAAAATCACTGTGTATACGGGTTAGCAGATGGCACCTTTAATTACGTAAAACACCTCGAAAAGCTAACAATGCCTTTACTATTTATGAAGAGATACACACAACCCAAAGGCAATGGTCCCTCAAATTATAATATACCTTGAAGTCACCCAGGACTTAACCCCAATAATCAGTGAATGGATGGATTTAAGAGCATAAGCCTTTGGTCTGGTAAGAGCAAAATTCTGTTGTTCCTCACCAACAGATACACAGTTCATGCATATTTCACCTTAATCCTAACGCTAAAATGAATTTAAACCGGGAAAGGCAACAATTTCTGGGGGAAAATTGTAGTTTCCTCACTTCATTTAACTTCTATTGTCGGGACAGTGCCTTGGAAATGGTTGATTTCAGGAGCATCGTTATCAACCAAAATAAATGTTGGCTATATGCGAATCAAACCATGTGGCTGGACCCACTTAACTCAACACTATACCATGTGTTTAGTTCACAATGCTTTTAATTAAGCTTCACAAGTAATCAAAGCCCCTTATGGACATGGAACTTATATATTTTATTTTGTTTTACCATTAAAAACTGCTGGCTCAATCTATCTGTTAAGGTGACCCCCCCCCTCTATTATTCAAACATGAGTGCCACCTACCCATCCAGACATGACAGGACATTTACCCGTCACCTGGTGCACGAGATGGAGCAGCGCCACTGCAGAAGAACGGAGGTAAGTGAAAGAGTTATGGCCACGAGGAAGAACAGCATACTCTTCTCTCTCACAGGCTGCGTCACTGACGGATTCTCGAAACTCCTTTTGCGGCTGAAGCCATGAATGATGATGAATGACCATCCTGAGCGCGAGAGACGCTGGCCACCTTCAGCATTACTACAAAGCACATTTTGCTGCTCGATTTAAAAAGTCTGACAGATGACAAGCACAGAATCACAAGATATTCAATTGGGACTAGGTCTGAAGTCAGAACCTCTAAACCATCAACCTGCTGCTCACCACCACTGCCTGGTTTCTTTTGGAGTTACAAATACTGTTACATGTCACATGTCCAGTGGGTGACAAACAATCTTGCTGCAAAGTCAAGTCAAGCCAGCTATTTATTTGCCCCACAGCGGACCTCCTACAGCAGCTTCCTATTGTTGTGCTAGAGTCCATAGAGGAAACGTTTGGATATTTACTGAGGCAGACAGGTTAAGTACTTCTCGTAGCCAGTAGCTAAAGTGGGACTGACTAAGCGGATTGGAAGGCAAACCACTGGAAACTGACTAATTTTCCCCATAAAGTGCTGCTTTTGGAACAAGAAAGGCTGTGGTCTGAGGTGCATGAAAGAAGTCAATTTACTGTTTTGTAGTTAAGTTAGTTGGAGTTCAGACCGAACTGAAACTGCTGATCTTATCAGTGAGATTTGACCTATTCCTCTTTGCATTTCAAAAGTAGTGATCAACAGGAATCATGTGTGACATATAATTTCACTCCTCAGTTTTTAAATCAACATCTATCATACCTTTGGTCAAGTCAGACTCATACATCTATTAGTACTCTTCATAGCCCTAATCCACAGATAATGAATGACCTATGAGGGGAAAAATACTTGAGAGAGGGGTAAAAATTGGTTGAGGGGGGGGGTTTATGTAGGCGGAAGGAGGCGTCCAAATTCAGGGGGGGAAAGATTTATCATAGACCAGAACGAAGACTGGAACGAAGGAGGATGAGGGAAAGTCCCAAAAGGTGGAGATGAAGAAAAAGGAGCAGGCAGGAAGGAGTGAGTCAAGGCCTGGCCTTGTTATTGTTGGAAAAGGAGAAGGGGAGAGATTGGAAACAAAGTGTTTGTTTCAGACTGTGTGAGAGAGTGTGTGGGTTCATACTTGTGAATATCTGTGGGCATCTCTCTCTGGCTGCCTACTTACCTTATATAGTACCAGATGTCAGTAGATAGTATAAGTACTATAGATTGAAAACTAAATATTAGCAATCTGACACAAAACTCTTGAAGACGGAGAGGATGATCGAGTGAATCATCACTTTTAAGAGAGTTTTCCATTTTGGGAAATACATATTCCCTTGCAGAGAGTTAGATGAGAAATTGACACCACTCTTGCCTTAGTTCAGTAATTTCATGTTGTTCAGACACTGTATGGATAAAGCTCCATTTTAACCCCAAACTGGTCGCCCCTGACTGGGCTGAAGTTCCAGCTGATAAGCTTTTGATTTGATCAGATTGAGGGCGTTTGCAGCGGCCGATTAACTGCATAGACGATCAGTGATTCGGCTTCCTCACATGGCTGCTTTCAAAAGATCCCTTTTAAACTGTCGTAAGCTTGTTTTAATATATGGTTGTATTTTACACTTTGTGGCTACCTGTGACCCCGAGCCTGTGTTGTGGTCTAAATAAAACTCAACTCCACTGTTAAAAACAAATGGACCCACAATATTATCCGTGTTGCTCCAGGCACCTGCGGGTCCATATTCCTCTTTTCCCCCCTTTGTTAATGTTTTTTTTGAAGGACTGGCCTTGGCAGTAAAGGACTTTTACGTGTTGCAGACTCAAAGGAGAATTGCACAAGGTAATCTTGTCGCTCCTTTTGTCAAAATATTTGAAACATGCGGCCATCTTGTTTGCATAAAACTTTATTGGAGTTCTGAACAAACCCAATTATAGGTCGATTACTTCTTCTCAGTGTGAACAACCAGGTTTTGGCCAGTTGTTTAGGCTTAACGGAGCGAGCACGTTGGCCCTGCAGAAAGGATGATTAAAATGTGTGTTGGGCGTCAATGCAACCTGCAAGATTAATACAAATATACAGAGTCTGCCTGCTTTTACACAAGTATATTCAGGGTAAAGAAACATAACTATTGCTGGGAAGTCTGTGGCCTACCACCTGTTGCAATGATTATCAAAGTGTGGACCGTCAAGACAGAGTCTGTGGGAAATCACAGCTTTTCAGCACAAAGATGCTGCTTCATGAATCAACAAAAGGTGTTTATATCCTCCAAGTGCCGCATTTGTTTGTTCCATTTCCAACCCAGTTTTCCTTTTATTAGCTGATTTCAGCTGTTCTGGTTTTAAAAAAGAAAACACATTGAGCAATGCGGAGGGAGAGGGCCAGTAACCAACCAACCAACCAACCAACCAACCAACCAACCAACCAACCAACCACCTCTTTCAGGCAGGAAGCTATATGGTGTATGGACAATATGGTCTTCATTTCTGCAAATGGAAAAAAAAAAAAAATACACATTGTATTTTGTCAGTATGATCAACTAACTAAGGCTTAACTTTATCTTCATTTGCACCTAGCAACAGCAGGACACATATTCAAGGTAACATTTGACCTAAATGGTAATTACTATATCACTCTACTGTACCACTCACAATAAAAACATGTTCCAGTTGCTAGCTCGTAATTGCTGAACTGTCTTAGATAAAGACCAATGATGTTGTAAGCCTTAAAAATCCACATCTTCGAAGAGGATTTGAAAACATATCAGTGGCAGAGACAAATGGGATATGATGTTGAATTTGGCCCCCTATCACACACTTTACTGTGATGTTGTCTAAGCATATTTATAACAAACATTCTGACAAATGGCGTGTGTGTGTGTGTGTGTGTGTGTGTGTGTGTGTGTGTGTGTGTGAGAGAGAGAGTGAGTGAGAGACAGAAAGGAGAGCGATCGAGCCAGAGAACGACACGAAGTAATCAAATGAGCTGAGGTAAGGTCCGGCCTGTATTTCTTCCTAAACTGCTAAAAATACCTGTTCGCATGAGAGTGGGCGGTCCCGTGGAGGCGGGTGGTCTGTGCTGCTGACATGGCGGCCGTGCCAGAGCTGCTTTCTCACCGGTGTTGTCTTTCAACAGCTGGCACAGAGCATCTCAGTGGACCACCGGCCTCATACCGCTGAATCACTGTAGCGCTGTCAGAAGCGTCACCTTTCGGCACTGACCTGAGGTTTGTGTGGAGCATCTTCTTGAAGGTTCGTCAAAGTATTTGTGTAGAGTGACAAAGACGTTAACCGGTGAACACAACAACTAATGCCCATAATGTGTGTGTGTACTTTATGTTGTGTGTGCTTTTAGAAATGGATGAAAGTAACAAACTCAGTCTTTAATCAGAAAAAAAAAAAAGGCGACATAGTATTCGATCACTGCTATTTCCATGGAATAATTTGAATCTGCGGATATTGGGTCTATGTTAACAAATTAAAAGGAAAAATGCGACAAAAGATACTAAATCTGAGGACTGCAGAGTACTGACACAAATGAACAAAGCCAAAGACCTCTGAGGAAATGCATCCTCACTCATGTTGTGCTTGATAAACCTTCTTATCTCCTCGTAAACAAAATCAGATCACTACTACACAGAAACAAGGAAAAATTCTTATTTTTTATTTTTCTATTACAGAAACCTAAGGCCCCTATGTGTTGATTTAAAAATTTGCTTTCTACAGAGAGGTTGTAGTTTGAGTTTTAGATCTTTGGAGTGAGGATTTTTTTTTTCCTTCTCGGTTTTGTTTTAATTTTAATATTTGTTTAGAAGAATTTTAAGTTAGTTTGTGTTAAAAATTAAAGTCAAGCATTTGAGCACAATTTAAGGGTTGGGGATTATAGACAATGGACATTTCATACGTATTATAGGATGGTTGTGTATGTGTCACTGTGCTGCTGAGTAAATTTGTATGTAGGGTCGTGATAAGGACACGTGGCCCAGTCCTTTACCCTGATCGTCTCTCTTCATTGTTTTGGCACAATTTTGTCTTTTAAAGCTCCTCCATAATTGAAGAAGTTACACTTCTCCGAAATTTTTCAAGCAGCAGCAGAAAAACTACAAAAGGGGAAACATTTAAAAATGAGAAAAAAAAAAAAAAAAAACACACAAAAGAAGGAAGAGATAGAAAAACGAAAGGTCTGAAGAGAGTGAGTAATAAGTCACTAACGCGAGAGAAAGGGTGGTTTTATTTTTGAAACCACCAAAACATAATCTCAACAAGATCAAAATGGGCATTAAAATGCCTTAAAGTCATTAGAGGTCTTTCGGGTCTTTGTAAAGGAGACCACTAATCAACCCGGGGATGTAAACAGCACCACTGAACTACTGTTCATCACGCAACTATGGCATCCGAACAAGTGTCGCTGATGTGTTGACATTGTTTTGCTGAAACCACCAACTGAACCATGCCAGCGTGACACAGTTAGCCTGAGCCCTCATCAAGGGGATTGTTTTTCGCTGAGAAAGCAGAAACTTTCCCACCCTCATCATACTGTGAGCGGTTCTTATGTCAGTTTTACGGTAAACCAGATTGGCTACCGGACGATCCGCGGCACAGAAACTGTTGTACTGTCGGCCACCGAGCGGGAGGACTCATTTTATCTCACACTGCTACAAATCATCGTCATCCCTGAAGCAAACGCCTCCCAAAGTCACAGTGTGCAAAATGATCAACATGTCACTGGAGCGCCATTAATTTCTTCTGGTGAGCAACCATGGAAACACTTGTTGACCTTTGAATCTTAAATCATGATACGCAAATAAATATAGAGATCCTTACCGCATTAACCTCATCATTGCGCAGCGCTCTCGTCAGTGGCACCAGTGGTGGTGTAACTTATGCACAAATGCATCTACACTGTGTGTGTATGCGTGGGTTATAGAAGTATAGAGTCAGTAGTTTTAAAGTGTGGAAATAAAAACCAAAGGCCAAACAAAAAAAGAAAGGGAGTTCCCAGTGCAAGCAAGGGGAAAATCCAAGCTGATTACTGAGGCTTATTGTAGAAAAAGCATTGGGCATTTAGTTAGCCAACCTCCTCCGATCAATGAACTTCTAAAGAATGTACACACCAACAGGTAGTGTACACACTACCCGAACCATCACAACAAAATGCCTGACCCCAACTAATTCTAACCTGAACCCTACAACCAAGTCAAAACCCTCAAACATTTTCCCAAAATGTCCTCATTCCCAACGTCGAAAGCTCAAACGGGTCCTCAAAAAGACAGACAGACAGACAGACAGACAGACAGACAGACAGACAGACAGACAGACAGACAGACAGACAGACAGACACACACACACACACACACACACACACACTAATCAAAATCCGATGCCAGAAGTTTTCAGGTGGCTCGCTGACACACTCCTTTCATTATCCTTTGCTGAACCTTGACCTACATTTTTTTGTGTGTGCGCGGCGTGCATGCTAATGCGCGTAAGTGTGTGCGCTCACATACTGTACGTTATAGTTTCTGTCCGTCGGGAGCCATGGAATGACTGAACTCGGCAGGAAGGGGTTAGCATGAAGAAAAGGTGATGAGAGGGGGAAAGTCGATGAAGGTTTACCAAAGAAGGGAAGCAAGATGGGCAGTGAAAGAAAGAATGAGATGAACAGCGGTGAAGGGCAACGGTCACATCTGGCCAGAGTTAGTGTCTAAGAGTGGAATGGATGGACCAATGGGGGCTCTCTCTCTCTCTCTCTCTCTCTCACATACAGTTTTATCAAAGTCCTTGCTTAAATGTTCTCTCTCTCCTCAGAAATATTCTGATTCATACACACTCTGCTCAATCATACTGACACGCACTATAAATCCTAAAAAAAAAAACAAAAACATATATTAACATATATTCATCATTCAGTCCAAACTCCATTACAATAAATAAAGCATCCTGTCGCCGTAATACGTTAAGCATTTTGGTCCGATATGCTTAAAGAGATCCCCTGAGGGTTTCTTCAGTTCAGCAGGAGTTCAGGGAGATCGGGAGAAAGTCTAGATAAATTCCAGGGCACGTTCAATTTCAGTGAAATATCCAAATCCAAGACGTTGTGGTTTTGTGGCTGCACCATTCCAGAAAATAAAATATTTGAGATTCTTCAGCAAAATTTTACACTTTTATTCAACCCTCATTTCAACATGACACTTCTTTGGAATCTTCAGATGCGCCGCTAAAATTCAAAGCAAAATCGTGTGTATTTGAAATTTTTTTTTTGAGTTTGTAGTGTGTCACCAGTTGGGTCAATGAGGTTCCTGAGATTAAAGATACACTCCTTGGGTTTCATTTAAGCGCCCCCAAATCCCCAAATTTCCTCCCCGATACTGTTACTGTTTGGAAACTCAATACAGTTCACAGATCAGTCTCGAAACATCAACAGTGAGCTGAGCCAAAGTGTGGGGATTTGGAGGTGCTGTTAGGCATAATTAAAACCATGAAAAATCTTAACTTAATAACTTAATAAAATAAAGCTACATATGATACTTTTTAAGAGTAGTGATCTAACTTTTTTTTATAAATAGTTGCATATTAGTAAAAAAAAAGAAAACGGCACTTCACAAGCAGTTTTTCTTATTCTTTTTGAAACAAAGTGGGAAACAAAAAGTACATAACACTGCATGCATAACCAAATTCTGGATTTTTCCAAATGAAGAAAAATAGATAGCACTGGTAACAAATAATGATGACTTGGGGAGAAAAACAAAATCTGTTTTCATGACAACCATGCTTCAACCAAAACACAGTTTTCCAAAATGCAAAAGTTCATGCCTTCTCATACTTTCACAAAACAGGAAATTCATTGCAATCCATTCAATAGTTGTTGAGACATTTCACATAAAAAACACAAATATCAAAGTCACGGTGGCACTGCAGGAAAACTTCAAGGAATCACCCGCAGTTATAGCAGGATTCATCCTCTGGGGAACATGAATTTCTATAACAAATTTCATGGCAGTCCAAGAACTCTGTCTGGCCCAAGGTCGGGGACTGTCAAAACGCCACTGCCATCCCATGCTGGCTAAAAATAGTTAAAAATCGAAGAGACAAACATTTTCTGATCAATTATTATTGGCTATATGGGATACTGTGTAGAGAATGAGCTTACAACATGAGAATGCAAGTTTTCATTTTCTTGTAACTTTAAAAAAAAAAAAAAAAAAAAGACTGATTCAATATCCAGACATACACTGAACTGAACAATCCCCAGTGCAAACACAAAGGTCCCTAACAGCTCTGAAAATGTCCGGCTCATTTAGCCTCAATGCAATAGGAGAGAGAGGGGTTCTTTTTATGAGTTCCTCTTTTAGACTCATACAATCCCACACGCTGATGGACTATCAACCTGCCTCCCTGTTTGCTTTCATCTGTGACTGTCAAGCCCTACGGAGCTTTGCACACCACAGGCAGGACACCTGCAAATCCTCTGAAGGGAATCACAACGCGTCATTAGCAACACAGACACCTGAGACGGACGCTGTCAGAGAACCGTCCTGAATCCCACCTGCGTGTGTCCTGGCGTCAAATGAATCCTGGATTATGTGGGCTGAACAAACAGAACAATGGTCTGGTAAACTCGGGGTGGACGTGTCGTAAACCTTTCAGTACGCCCCGGCTCTTGTTAAAAGCTGTGAGAACTGTTGTGTCCTGGTGTTTATTGCTGACTGGAAAGAGGAAGGTCAGATGTTCATCTCGCAAAACAGGAGGACGAGGTAAATCTTTTTAGTTTGGTCGCTATAGCATCAAGCACCACTGTGCTATCTCTGTCCACCATTTCTGCGGACGTCATGCTTCAGTAGAAAATCCAGATTTCACAATTTTACCAAACTGGTCTCATTAAAAACAGATGTTTTTTGTTTTCTTTTAAAATTTCGGTAAAAAGGAAAACAGCTTGGACCAGACTTGTTCAAAATCAATCTGGCCAAATCCTGTGAGTGCTGGTTTACTCTAGTCCATCCCTTGGTGCTGTCACAGCAGAGTTATGGGTACTTGTGTTTGAAGCCTTCCATTTTTCAAAAGTTGAGAGGTTAAAAGAAGATGCAGTGGGTCTTGTAAGCACAATGACACACGAGGCAGCGGGAGATTTGGAGCTGCAAAATACACCACAGTAAGTGATAACTCTGGTAGAAAAAAAAAAAAAAAAAAAACTAATGGAAAAAATAATAACACTATATGCCAAATCTCCTGTTGCTTTCCAAAAGTGGAAAGGCAGTGCATGTCCAAAGATCCGTGTTATGACTTCAGGGAGACAACCGAATCTCACATTCACATCTCTTGATTGCAGCAACAAACCTTTATCCAAGTTGATTCAAGGCAGAACTTGGCAGCAGTTCCCGAAGTCTTTGCTGGGACTGAACCGAGTGTAAATGTTGCTCAGGCCTCAGGAAAGCTTTTCACCAGGGTCAGAGTTTGAACGTGCAGATGTAGTTCGGGAAGTTGATTGGGGGGGAAATTTTGTTTTAATTATTTCTTTCTGTCTCTCTTTTAACTTCCAGCTGTCCTTTTTTGGATTGTGGTGAGTAATTAACATGTTGCCTCCATTTAGAGACCCTAAATCATCCACTGCTGGGAGTTGGTGGAATGTGCACTGTATAAACAAATTACGAAGCGTGAGTGTGTGTGTGTGTGTGTGTGTTTCTCTTTCCTATGTGCAATCATGATAATCGAGACTTCTATCATATAAAGGCCCCATACAGCGATACGTTAATACATGCTGATGACTTTCCTTCTGCTCTCTTGTGTCGTAACAGCTGTGGTTACAACACGAGAGAAAAATAAACCCCCCGTGTCCAGTATGCAGCACATTTTTCTCCCCTCTCTCTCTTTCTCATACTCTTTTTTTCCTTTCGCTCCGTATTTCTTACATCTCTGCATCAACATCTGTTATTTACTTTTCTTTATGCAACATGTCAGATACACACTTATATTGACATAAACAGGTACAAGCCCTGTGGGTTTGCCAATTTCAGTGCATAGAGACGTGCATGTGGGTTTGCTATAAAAATTCATTTCATAGCAGAAGGTCAGTAATAGGGCTGTCTCCTTTTTTTTTCTCCTTCAAATTAAGATCCTACAAATTCGGTCACGTAATTCTTTAGAATTAATTTGAATGCAAACGACGGAACCCAGGCCTAAACAACATTTTAGAAGTGATTTTCTGTTCATCCGCGGTGCCTCTGCTGCCTCTCTCCCCTGACAAGCTACACTAACATTACTATAGAGACAATTTTTTTTCACAGCATTGGCTGGTCTTCAGCCGCGATTTTTCCCCTCTATGGCGTAGAATCCAAAACGCTTCCACACATTACCCCTCAGATTGTTTCGTGTTACGAACCTGCATGTAGCTTGGCCCGCTGGTTTATTTCATTTTGCGTTGGCAAAAAAGAACAACTACGGACAACGGGGCATGCATTGGAATAATTCAACATGTGGAAATTACGCTCATTTCTATACGGTTAACATGAATCTACAGCTAGCAGCAAGTTTAAGAGACAGTTGGGCCCACGATTCCCCGCAACGTGTTGTTTTTATGTTTTTGTCTTTGTATTTAGATTAAACAAACCACACACACACACACACCATGTTAATTAGTGAGCTTTAGAGGCTCTGGCAGGCGAGTTTTCTTAACTTTAGACAGAGCCAGGCTAGCCACTGTTGCACTTCGTTGTGCCAGGCTAAGCTAAGTTAACCGGCTGCTAGCTGAAGCGTCATATTTCCCTTTCGGAATGAGTGGTGGCGATCTTCTCATCTAACTCTTAGCAAGAAAGCGAACTAGTGAATTTCACAAAATGTTAAAAGAAAAATATATATATAGATATATTTCCTTTAAAAATGTTTATGGAAATAGGTCCCTAATAAAAAACAAATGCGAAATTAGTTTTACAAGTAACTATATTTCGAACACATTATGTAAAATACCATAATCATTTATCATTTTTTCTGTGCACACACATATATGCATGCCTGCAGCATGAGCTCATTCTGATGTTGTGACGTTCTCTGCTCTGGTTCTTCTGGTTGTAATCGGTACCATCGCTCCCTCCACACACTACAACATATGGCCGCTCTCTCTGCCTGGCCTTCTCATTCACCCTCACTCATCTCACCAAGTTACTCAATCAGTTATTAATGCACACCCACTCTCTCTCTCTGCCTGCTTCTCTTTTCTTACCCCCAACTCCACCTTCTTGTGTTTCACTTAACAAGCCCCAAAAGCAGAGCGGCAGAGGCGGTGGAGAAATGTCGAAATGTTCGGCCAGGTTTTCAGAACTTATTCCCTGGTCACCTCCCTCCTCCCACCCTCTTTCCTCCCCCACAGAACCCTTCTCTCCTGCCAACACAGAATCACAGCTATGAGCAGTGTTTCCAGCAGATCCTGTGCGATTTAAACACACGTGTACAAACACATTCAGCTAATTAGGTTCTCAGTGATACGGGCATGCATGTAAAGGGTCATTTGTGGTCATTACATGTGTTGACAATACACACAAAAGCAGACACAGGGTCATGTAAAGCACACACACGACAGACGCAAGCCTCCTCTTCCTCCCACCAACTGAAATAGCGCCGCTCTAAGTTCACCTTTTCCAGCCAAGACCGGCTGCACGTCTGGAACCTCACAGCCCACCAGGACTGACCAAAGCCTGGGGGGAGAGAGCACAGACTGTGGGCGTCCAGTGGAGAACCAGAGAGAGGCAGACAGAAACATTTTTACACGAGTGGTTCTCTCCCATATGATATCGTACGCAAAGAGGTGGTGGGTTTTCATCAAAACTAAACACTACAGCAACTGGTTTAAATTGATAAGAAATTCAGCCAGAAGAGAGGAAAGTTATAGATTAAAATCAACCGTTATAATGTTTGTTGAACTGAAAATCCTCAGACACCTGGGCCTCAGTGTCTCATGACTGAGACCTGGTGCTCTTGCTGAAGAGGACAGTTTAGGATGGCAGCCATGGCCAAAATAGACATTAATATCTCTTCCACAAAAAAAACAAAAAAAAACATTGAGTATTGCTGAAGACTGGCAGTGCTTTATGGCAAAATACAAGGAGGAAGCACTGTTGTTCAAACGTAGCCGAGTTCCAGACCTCTCAGTGGCTGCCCACACCAGTTTCCACAGACTGGGGAAACTGGGCCGACCAATCGGAGCTTTGTGAGCAGGATTAAGAACGGGTGTGTCTCCCGCCTACACACATGGCTAGCTATCTAGCTGAAAAATGGCGACAGACAAATGGCGACGAGCACGGATGATTGTTTTGAGTCAACATAGAGAAATAGCGAAGTCTTAGATTGAACAGCATTTGGTCAGTGATCGTTGTAAATACACCAGCGTTCGTGTC
This sequence comes from Xiphias gladius, assembly GCF_016859285.1. Lineage (NCBI taxonomy): Eukaryota > Metazoa > Chordata > Actinopteri > Istiophoriformes > Xiphiidae > Xiphias > Xiphias gladius. The sequence continues at coordinate 7,319,619 of NC_053414.1, read as the reverse complement.
CAATGAAAATGACGTTTACAGGACTCGTATGTCGCTAGCTACTGTTGGGAAGGGGGGCACCTCATTCCCAAGCAAGTCTGTCTGTACCCTGGAATGAACGTTTACAATCCTCCAAATTCTGGCTAACATAAGGGGTTTGTTTAAAACCTCTATGGTTGGTTTGTTTTTGGTTTTTTTACCCCCATCTAACTTTTTATTCTTGATATTACTGCGTGACAAAATCTCAGCAAGTAAATGCGGGGAGTAAAATGTTATTACTAATTAGGCATGACAGCTGAAACTATGAGAGAAAAACTCAAAGTTGTGAGTGAGTTTTCATTTTTATTGGATGGCAGATGGGATGGATGAGAAGCAAAAGGGAAAAACGCTTCCAAAATCTTTATCTACTTCAGTGATACATTTTGTCAAATAAATTAAGGAAGAAGAGGAAAAAGTAAAAAGTTGTCTCTGCGACAGGAAGCGATGTTTTTTGAAACATAAACATGGTTTAAATTTGTAGAAAAACTTGAGACGAGAGTAGCGTTAGATAAAAGCTCCTACTTGCCCTAATCATGGTCACATCAATGTGGTAATCATAACAAGATAATGAAATATTTTTTTTAAATGCTACTTTTAGCTTGACATTTGTTTGTAAGCCACCAAAAGGAACTTGACTGAAAGAAAAAAGGAGTAAAAAAAAAAAAAAAAAAAAAAAAAAAAATTAAGTATGATGCTGCAGTAAACAATACAATTTTATGAATGTCTTGGGGAGAAAACAAGTGGAACAGTTACAGTCCTGCCATGTAGAAACATTAAACTCCATAGCTGGAGCCAAAAAAAAAAAAAAAAAGAAGTGCACTGTAGCCTTTTTATCCATTTGGAAAAGGCTAAGAGACAAACTGGCAGCCTGTTTCCACATCACCAGTACCACAATCATTACTCTCTGGGTGTTTAGTGCTTTCGCTTGACTTTCCACAACAGTAAAGTAGCCAAAAAGGAGGAAAGAGTGAAAGCGTAGGGAGTAAGAGAGTACGAAGTGTTGCTCTCTTTCCGTCCTCTGCTGTAACTGTTCTTTGTCACTCCGCAAAGCACCATGACACGAACCTCTATCGTAAAAAATAATGCATCAGTTTTAGGAGAGAGAAAAGCTGGATGCTGAACAAGAGAGGAAAAAAAAAAAAAAAAGGTAAGGATTAGGAGGAAATGGGGAGAAATAAGGAAAAACTAGTGACTGTGCAGAATGCAGCTGAAAATGGATTATTAAAGATGGAGATCAGGTACGGTAATTAATAAAGTAAAGCAGCACTTATGTTACATATACGATTTATATTTTTATATTGACAATGGATCGGCTTGGTGTGTAAAAAGACAAGTTTACTTCGCTGGTTCTTTCACCGCATCCACTTCATAGGGGATAATATGTCAGTGTTGTGTTTACAGCTTGCGCCCTGCCTGTAATGCAGGTTTAGCTGCCAAACTTACAAAGCAGCAAACCTGAGGTGAAAGAAAACTTCTGTTATCATCAGGTTGCCCAAAGGCAAGGCACTTAACCCTCAGTTGGTCCGTCGGAGCAGCTCCCTGGTACACAGTAGTAGAACAGCTCCCAAGGTGTGAAACATAAGTTGGATGTCTGTGAAAGACAGCGTCTGTGGGTTCAGTCAGTTTTTAAGTGGAGCAGCTGCAGTCTCGCACGTCTCACCTCGCTGACACGATTCCCCGCGGACCCCCGGTCCGGTTGTGTTTACACCATGGTGTCAACAACTGTGTACATTTCACCCAAACAAAAGCTGCGCCGAGCTAAGATGAAGGCAGACGTCTGCTGTAAAACTGACAGGAGAGGAGAGGGAGAGCAGGACCCTCTTAACCTCGACATCGTACTGCTTCTATAGACGCGCGCGCGCACACACACTTTGATCAAGTCTACAGTGGGAACCCCGCAAGCCTGAAACACTCACACCCTCCATTTATGCCAAGTGACATTTAGAGTGGTCCTAAGGACGAAACGCATGCACACACGCCCCAACACAATCATGCACACAGTGAATGGTAAACAATAAAACCACAAGTGCTTGGAGCGTTTGCATTTCCTGCGGCATAGTTACTAAAGAGGCCATTGTGAATTGGTAGTCACACCACAGTCTAAACATTTTGGTCATGGAAGGCAGAGGAGAATTTTTAGAATTTAACGACACCCTATAGTGTGGCAGATGTCTGATTTTTTTTTTTTAATTTATTTTTACAGCAAAAAGGAGGTAAGTAAGTGGGTAAATGCACAAGTTTAAAAAAAAAAAAAGTATATAAAAGTATACTGTTATATGAGCCAAAGTGTATGTTCTTAAAGTTAAAAAAAAAATAAAAAAATGTGTGTTTGAATCCAGTCTCTGAACCCTTTCATCTGTCATGCCAGCTGTGCGACATATGAATCTATTGTACCTACATAACTCGTCATTTTCATGGGATGACATGGATGTTTTATGTAGACAATACATTGTACCAGTTGTTGTCTGAAATACTGGGAAAAAAAAACAAAAACAAAAAAACAAAACGCTTTTCTGTAGTAGCACAAAATGTGGAAAAAGTCCCTTTCTCCCCTTCTCACAGCAACACATTATGGAATATTAGTGTTGCGGTTAATTCTTCTTAGTTTCTTGAAATGTTTGTTAAGTAGGCTGAGATTTGACTCCCGCAGGGTTTTAAGTCCCCGCTCCGCTCAAAAACGTGTTTTACTTATTGTTGCTTCACTTGGATGTTTGACGTTGACTGCGCAGATTAATAAATGTGCAGAATTTGACTCGAGAAGGCTGTTTTCGCATTACCCCCGCAGGAGGGGCAAAGTTTCTCTGCGGTCACGTTAAACCAACATTTTGCAGCGATTTTACCTTAAAACAACAGCTTCAAAATCATTTTGACGACACACTGACTTGTAACCAGGGAGAAGGGCCCCTCTTTCATTCCCACTCCGCGCCCCGAACGCCTGTTCTTGCGTTATGTAACTCGGGTTGAGCGGGTACTATCTCCTGTGAGGAAGTGCGTAACGCTTTACAGCAGCACGGGTCTTAAGCTAGCTTTAAGAAGAAGCTAGCTTGGTATTTTCAGTATGGACATCATGGCAGAGGCGAAGCGACTAGCTCCTAGCATGTTCATTGTATTCGTGACGATAGGCTCTCTTTAACCGTTAGTTTCTAGGACTACCCTGCTTCCAGTTCCCTTAGCTGCTTGGACTCGGAGCCCAACAGGATTTAATGCGCCAGCGTCCTGTAATTACCGCTTGTGGCTACAGAGGCCGCTGCTGGGCAAACCTTACGTAGTCTCTCCTCAAATCTGGGTTTGAGACGTGTATGTGCGAACAAGATTTTCTGACATCACAACTAGCTTGGGAGGAAATATTTTTGTGAAGAGATCAATCTTTTGCAGTGAAACAATTTGCATATTCGTAGATTCTGGGTCTTTCAGTGAGGGAGAAGGAGCAGCCGTTATATTCAGAATCTTAAAAAAAAATAATAAAAGAAATTTTTTTTTAAAATCTAAATCAAGTAATTGTACTTTTTTGTGGAAAACTATCACGTTTTAACGTGCAGAGGGGATTTTTAAAGTTGTATCAAGTAGGCTAAAATTTGACTCACCTATACTTACTACGATGGCAGCAACATATAATAGGAAAATTGATATGGTTGTTGAAGAACACCTATGAAATAAACATTATTCTGCAAGTCCACAAAGTTTTCAACTGCTTAAAAAAAAGGGAAGACAGTGCTTTTAGGGGCAGTCGCACTGCGCTACATCTATTTCTCAAATAAGGCTCTCCGAATGAAAAAGTGGCATTATTGTAGTATACATGACATCGGTTCTTTAAAAAAAATAAATGAATAAAAATACGGACCATCCAACAGCAGCATACAGTGTCACACGTGACCATTATTGTAGATAACCAGGAACAACACTGATTGTAACATTTTAATGATGTGGGTTTTGATACCAGATAAGCTGTAGGAAAAACAAATAGAACCTGATGCATCAATGATTTACACACACACACACAGAGATCGATTGATAAGTTAAAATAAAGCTGTAGTCATTATCCTTGGGTAATTTAGCTCACCATTACTCTTGAACAAAGTTACTTTATTGCTTTTGAAATAAATACTTCTAGGCGGCTGTGAGGTCTTGTCCAAAGCTGTACCCCGTTAGGTTTGTTGATGAGGCATGAAAGTTACTCTTGTATGTGTGAATTTCAGAGGGTGTGTGTGTTTAAGCGAGAATGTTGTTTCAAAGTTCATGCACACATCCATTAATGATAAAACTGAAAATCGCTGGAAGTGGCTTGTGTGTGTTGGTGAGCTTCGCCCCCCCCCCCGCCAGTAACTATAACGTGATGTACGACTATTCGGGACACAGCGAGTCAGAGGTAAAAAGGTCATTCCGAGGGTTACAAGGTTGTTCAAGGCCACGCTGCGCTGTACATCTAGCATGATTCCCACGCCAAGGGGACGCTGTGTTTATTCATAATGACCCAAAATGCAATTCTGGTTGAGAAAAATAAGTCAAACCGAAAACATGAGCACAACCTCTTCCGGTTTGGCGGTACAGACGGCGATCCCTCCACTTGTACTCCATTTTAGCCAATATCTGCTATTCGGAAGTGTCCTTGAGCAACTATATTCTGTCTCACTCTGCAGAAAATTGTCCGTAAGGAATTCCGACCTTTAATCTTCCCAGTTGAAAACAGAAAAATATTCTTTTTTACAAGTCTATAAAATGTAAATATATAGGTACATTTGAGAAGCAGATGAATGGGGAATGAAGAATGAGGCCATTTTAAAAGCTTGAAGGCTGAGACGTCGAGGACATCTCAAGAACACAGTCACTACACGTGAGCTATAAATTAAACACTTTACTAAACTGGTGTCTCCCTCAGCAACTTAAACATTTATACAAGCCTGAAGCCCAAATGACAGAGTTCAGATACCAAAATGAGAAAGTAAGAGAACTGTTTTTTTTCCACTGGGAATTCTGACACCTTTGTCTTAAATAATCTATTCAGAAGAACACAGAGTGACTATTTCCATTCCAAGTAATTATAGACCCTCGTGTCGTTGCGTTTGGCATGTTCCTGTAATTAAAGACAAAGCAGGGACAAATTGGGGAAGATTCCCATCCATTCTGAACATGAGGCCGCAAAGCGTCGGTTAGACTGGCGCGTTGCTTCATTCCGAGTGCAGTAATTATCGCAACAGGGAAGCCCAAAGCAGAGCGATGGCGATACTAAAATAGATAGAAACAGCTTTCTTGCCTTTAAAAACATGAGAATGAGTCTTTTTTTGGCCTTTATTTAACCAGAGTGGTTTTTTTTTTGGATCGCTATGATGTTATTTTTGAGAACTCCCGGGGTTCCTATTAAAATCCAATATCCAAAATCGAGCTCAATACTTGCTCAAGAGCACTTCCGCAGTATCTGTTTACGTTAATCATCAAGTTTCCTTGTTCAAAGTTCTCTGGAGAGCACAGAGTTCCTCCCGAAATCCCTGGGTCAAATTGCACTCTTCAGACTTCTGACTCTTTGACTAATTGACAGAGTAATAGACCTAGAAGTGACGCATAGATACGAGTTGAACAGCTGACAGGACGAAAATAAAGATGGTATATAGCACCTGACTAAATGACTTGGATAGCAGCTAGGGTCGGGAATCTTAGGGAATCACACCATACGATTTGAGTTTTATTCTTGATGTCGCAGCTTGATTCGGAATCGATTCAAAACCGATTCCTAATTCAACAGGTGGAAAAGGAGGACTAGTATCAGTCTATTATTCCAGTGCACTGTTCGCCAAACATGCACTCGTGTTCTTAGTCCAATGAATTGCAATATGAAACGTAACTGGCAGTTCAGCTAATTGATTTTAATAAAAAAAGGTCAGAGTTTGAACCAATAAAGCAGATAAAAGCGTTACAGTCTTCGGCCTGTGTAAGTGTAGTGACATGACAGTGTAATTTACGGACTTACAAACACACACTTACACAAACAGTGTTCTGGGGTAAAGGGGGAAAAGTTTTGCAAAACACTGCATTGTGTGTTACTCGGCCGGTCTCGTATGTTAGTGTTGGAGTTTGGTGCTCCACTTTGATCATTTTAGTCTCTGGATGATCGTGCCAGTATAAACAAAAAAAAAAAAAAGGTACAACACTCTCACCTTGCAAAGCTAATTAAGTTATTAACTCAAAAATGCACTCAAAGGCTCAACTTCATTGAAAAATGAATGAAAGTGAGTTCTGCCTTATTTGTTGTGTTAACATAACAATTTACAACATACAAAAATCTGTGAATCTATTCAGAATCTCAGTTCTAACAATAATAATAATAAACAGACTCGGCTCGTTCAGCTAATGTCTTTCTGCCTCAGTGAAAAAGCTGTGAGAGCACAGAAAATTAATGAAACCCAGAGGCTTGTTATCCAAAATATCTGAGTCTCAGAGCTCGCCAATCCAGAAGAAATGGAAATGGATTTTCTTTTCCTATCCTGCCAAAGTTCCACAGAGCTAAAATCTCCCTCGGTTCCTCTTTGTTTCAGTTCACCGCCGTCATTTAATGCAATACATTTCAAATACAGTAGGTCCAAAAAGAAAACCTTAAAGCAGACAATTTCACATCTTACCCATCCATCAAAGATTATATCAGACATTTAAAGAAACACAGGCTCCTATTTCTCAGGCAAGTGACTACTCTGACTTCTCTCTCTCTGCATGTCTTTCATTGCTTTTGGCTATGATGTTACGTTTTAACAATATTACTTTATAGCAATATTTTATTTTCTATCTCAAAATTCTAGAGTGTGTCCTTCCAGCTTTAGTTTGATTTTTTTTCTACTGGCCTCTGCTCAGCTGCTATCCTTTTGTCTATTTTCTTTTTCCCTTTTCCCAAATTCCTCAACAAAAGCAGTTTTGCCTCTTGCCAGACTATCATTGTAAATAATGTCTCCATAATTTAATATGCCGGTCAAAAAAAGGTTAGCTAAATTTCTAAAACAAACAACAACAAAAAAAATCAAATAGATAATAGTCCAGTGAGATTGGAACCACACCTGCGGCATGGGAACAATCAGAAGGGGTTGGGTTGCGTTCCTGACCCAACACAAAAGTTCTGGCTTGTTGCAGAGATGATAAATCAAACAGACCCCACCCACCCAGTCGGCTACAACCCTGCTGCCGAAGACGTCCAGGCTGCTCCGTTGTGGAAATCTGTGATTGCAGCGTCCGCTAGAATGAAGATATTTTTAATGTTGCCAGAGCAATAGACAATATTGTCTTGCATTCTTGCTGAGGCACACTGACAGCTTATAGAGTTTCACAGCACATAAATAGCAGTTAAAAAGGCATTACATTGTGGCCATGGGGCCTGAGAGAGTATACATTACCTGGGAATAAGCACACAGTTGAAATAGCAGCAGAGATCAGCGTTTTAAAATATTACACTGGAAGTCTACACAAAGTTCTCCTTCAAAAAAAAAAGGGTATTGCCTCAAAATGAATAAGCAATACTTAAGCAGTTGACAAAACAATCTCACCTTAGTGGGAACTGGTTGATATTTTGAGAGTTAGATGAGATGATATGAGGCTGAAGCCAAAAGCCAAATGGCCGATTGCTAAGCTAAGCTAACTGTAACTGAAGAATAAACATTGAGCTAAAAAACAGGATAATGGACCCCAACATGTGCAGTTATGAAAAATAACTGCACTCCACAGATGCTATATTTTATGGATTACTTATCACATAGGGCTTCAGACACTACACTACTACTATAGGAACGTAGACACTACATTTCAGTCTGAATATGAACATTAAGATCTTGGGTTGAGGGCCTATCAATAGTCCAAAGCTACATCTAACACAACACAACACAACACAACACAACACACACCTCCTCAATACCACAATCCCTCCTTCTAAACAGCAGTCAGATTTACCATAACTGGCTGCAGTTAGTAATAATACGTCATGCTGTGCCTGTTGCTGACCGCACGGCTAACGCCGTGTGATTTATAGCAGGGGTTGTTTGCCATGAGGCCGACAAAAACCAGCAGAAGAGACTGGCCCGGGGAGCGAGTGGGTGGGAGAGACAGCAGGAGACATTTTTCCTTAACTGAATGATTAGTGCGTGCAGTGCAGTCTGGTCAGTTTCTCCCAGGGACTGAGAGTCTGACGATATTAAGGTCATGACACGTGCAGAGGTGCGTGCAGAAACATGCATGCACATATGTACGTATTTAAATAAACATGAACCTGATAAATTCCCATGCAGCTGCACGCATCTGTATGGCTACATAAACTTCAGGACCCCTTCTGTACTACAAGTACACCAGCACTGGTTGCATCCTCAAAGAATATACAGTATACATATAATTAGTTACTATGAATGCACTGTGCGTGTGTATTGCATGAATCAATATTACGAGTCATTTTACTAAAATTGCAGTTAGTGACAAAATCCAAGGGAAAATCCAAATCATTGAGATCACTTTGCGTTTCCTCTTATGCACCATATTTTGTAAAAAAAAAAAAATATTTGAAAGAAAAAACAAAAAAACCCACAAAATGTCCTTCGGAGTTTCCCATTTTCATATGCTTATAAATCATTATGAGGACATGCTGCTGTGTTTTTTCCCCCCCTCAAGTCTCGTGGTCCAGTTAGCCATTAATTTCCATTTATTTCTGCAGGGTATGAAAACCAATTATAAGACTCTGGAAAATTGCTCCAGTTGTGTAATCCATCATCACGAACATCAAGTCTTTTCATCTTTTGTTTGAGATACATTCATTTTATTAAAACGTGAGTGTGTACTCAAACTGCATCACACAATTTAAGCAAGTTTCACAAATTTTGATAATTGATTGTCATAATGTACAATAACAAAATGGAAACCAGTGGATACCTGAAGTAGAAACCTGTATAGCTTGAACAATATCAACAATTAGCAAAAATGTACAGTAGAGATTTCCTAATTTGAGATTAAAGAGCTAAAACTGGCTCTGACTCTGGTATAATAATTTGACAAAAATATTACATAATTTGTGGGTTAAGAATAAATTATATTGATAAAAAGTCTGTAAATAATGAACATACCGTACATTTTAACCACACACACACCCACACACACACACACACAGAGACACAGACACACACAGAAACACACAGACACACCTGCCTCAGTCCAGTTCCAAATCATTTTAGCACATTTTGTTTTTGGCTAAACTGAGGGGCCTCCAATCGGCTGCCTGAATAAAGGGCTGCTGGTTTCATACAACAATCCTCCAACCACAGGAACCCATGATTTCACCCCGATATCCTCCTTTTCACAGCACAACTATAAATCAGGCAGGCAAATTGGTAGCCGGGTTAAGAGCGAACACTGCTTCTCAGTCAACATTACAAATCTGAGGGAAACGTCTGAAAAACATTACGAGGCATGAAGTCATCCATTTGTGTGCTATGGCATTGTGTTTCTGTAGTCGGGTGAGAGTGGGACGACGAGGGGCCAAGCCAGAACATGGGCCAACGAGCTCTAGATTGATATGGAAAGACCATGTGGAAAACATTTGGCAATCTAGTAATCTGAGACTAAATCTGGGGTCAGCCTTTTAATAGTTAGTGAGGCAAGGAACATCTCCTTGACCCCTTGAGATGAACATAAATATACATACGTGCACACTCGCGCGCACACACACACACACACACACACACACACACCGCTGTCAGCCCACATGCATGTGGCAGTGATCTGGAACCCTAATTAGTGGAGGATGGGGGTGGAAGTAAGGGGATGGTGAAATTGGACAAGAGGTTCCTCTGATTGAGGGAAAATGGGAAACAGGCAAGAACAAATGTTACCCTTTAGCCTTACACACACACACACACACACAAGTAAATGATGGTTACTGGATCAGTAATGAAATATCTCTGAGTTGGCCCACTGCTTGGTGCAGATCTATCCCCTGTGATTATGGCCTCCAGTCCCTGGATGCCAATATCCGTTGGTCTGCAAAAATGCAAGTTTGGAGGCTGTGATTACAGAATGAATCACTGACTAATCTGATTTGGATTACTCACTCTTGCCCTTCTTTCTGCTCTCTGCAGTCTCAGAGTGCTCAGATGACTAGTGTAATAAGCCAGATCCTAAACCTTTTATTCAATTTAGGACCTGACACATTTATCTAGAAAACTACAAGAAATAAGGAGGTAGAGATCAAACCTTAATAACAAGGCTCTACGGCAGGAGATGTTGGCAACACACAGCGAGGCCTTGTGGGTTGGTAGTTGAGTAGAACCGGGTTCAAGCTCCATGTAAACAAGCCTCCTTCCTGCCGAAGTCTCCTGAAGCATTACAGCGATGTCTGCCAACGCCAAGCACGTTGCTCGGCAGTCAGCTGTGTCTTTTGTCTCCCTGGAGGGGTCAACAGAGAATTGCTTTAGCACACCAAGGCAGAAAACAGGCCCAGAAATATATACACCATGCTGTAAAACTAAGAACACACAGCCGTCAAAAAATGAGATGACATGAAACACTAAAATCAGTAAAGGAATAGTTTGCCATCTTTGGACAGAAATATGCTTATTTGCTTTCCCACATGTGAAAGGAGAAGACTGATACCACTCTTGTATGTCCTTTTTATTATATCATATATATATATATATATATATATATATATATATATATTATATATATTTATATAGATATATAGATCTCACTCTATATATATATATCTATCTATCTATCTATCTATCTCTATATCTATCTCTATATAACTGTTGGCTAGCCAACAGCCATTTAGCTTAACTTACCATAAAATCTAGAACCAGGAGGAAACAGTCAGCCTGAAAAGCTCTAAAGCTCACAAATTCATGTTTTGCATCTGTTTTGTTTGATCTGTATGAAAACTGTACTATAAAAAAACAATAACTTGGGGTTTTACAGGGCATTACGTGCCAGAACCCCAGGAAATCACTGAAATGAATGAAGCAATCATCTAGCACATAACCAGAACGGGATATTTTTACAAGCTGCTTTGGTACGCTTAAATAAACAAGATATAAACGTGTTAATTTACAAGCTTTAGAGCTGCTGGTAGGGGTAACTGGCTAGCTGCGTCTCCATGTTTCCAGTCTTTATGCCAAGTTAAATTAACCGTCCCCTGGCTCTAGTATCACGTGGCTGTAGGGATTTGATTTCTGGGGTCAGTGTGCTTCAAAAGAACTAGCTCATACGAAGTGCCGTCGGAACACATCTAAGGGCGAAAGTTTTGGCACACTCGAGGGCGGTGCAAAAAAGCCTGACATCATAAAGGGGGGTTAGATGCGATGGACAGTACAAACGGCGATAACAGGGCACACTCTTTTCAAAGGGGATTGACAGTTTTGCACTAAGTTGTACAAACAAAAAGTGACTTGAGTAGTTAAAGCTCAAATCCTGCCTGCTTTCTCACCTCTGCACACCTAGCCCGCTGCCGCCTGAAGTGGGCATGCTTGTTGGATTGTCGGATCGGACAGTTACAAAAATTGCCAGACAAAACCCTGCAATTCCAATGTTGGAAAGTTGGGCGGGGAGGGAGTTTTATATGCCGTTCAACCATCCAACAAGCACTTTGTTTGAAGCAGACTGACATCATCTTCCAATTATACACGACAGACATTTGAGATTAAATCCTATTTATTTGTGTTTTGTACATCCACATAAAAAATTCCTGTCTGCGGTTGTTTTTTTTTTGTGGGTCATTCACTTGTTAAAAGGATTATTTCGCCATCCAGGTCCCATCCCCTGCCTCACTTCCTTCCAGGGACGAGGAGCCTTAGGGCCCATTTATAACCTCAAATGTCCTCAAGACCCAGTGAGCCCACTGGGAACAAAGTAGACAAATCCCATGCTTAGTGCTCGGCCACATAAAACAAACCCTTTTCTCCCCAGTGGAAAGACCAGCCGCACTAGTGAATAATCCTGGTAAACCAGGCTTAGGATCGGCTGCTTCCAGGCATGGAGGCTACTAAATCTCGCGCGCTGTCGCTGGGAGACTTCCATACATTCATGCTATATAATGCCGGCAGGGCTTCCTGTCACAAATGAGCAATTACAATGTGTATTCAATCTCTGTCTTTTTGCTCACACAGACAGCATCCTGGCGCTCAAAATATAATTATCCATTAGCCTGCAATAGTAACACAAGAGCACCCTACAACGCCAATTACCCTCCACACTCTACTTTTAACCTTTTTGTGCTGCCCTGTGAGAAGCTGCGAGGCCGTTTGTACGGTAATGCTAAAGTGAGAAACTCTATTATGACTCCACATGATGCCTTCCTACTTTTCCCAGTTACTCACAGCAACCAGCTGTCAGTCACACATGACTGGCAGACAGGAGCTTTTATCTGTTTGTATAGCTAAGGGTCCATACGGATTTCTGCCTTTATGCCAACAGAAGTTCAAAAGTTGGCCATTACGTCCAAGATTAAGGTGCCTCTTTTTTTTGACTTTGATGAAGTCTGGCTCTCGGGGACAAAATCTGTCACTTAATCACGTTGTAAAGGTCTTTGCCGTTTGTCTGTTCCCACTCAGCTGCTAACATACTGTACAGCTGCGGATTTGAATGCCGAGCTTTTGACTAGAAGCTTTGTATCTCCTGCCCTACTGAGCTTTTCAGGAAGTTGCTTTTAGTTTGGTGCCATTCTTTGACACTGTCCTATTTGGTTCGGAAAGACTTTTAACGGCATGAAAAGGTCCAAGATTATTTGTACCCTCGGGGGAACATGTATTCAACGAAATAAAAGAGAAAACACCAAAATCACTTATGTTAAAGTGTTATCAAAATAAATACAAGTGAAAAATGAAACACCCCTTGATAATGTTACAGAATAAAATCTGATTTAAGAGCCACTACCATTTAATATTCACACTATGGAAGTGAAGTTCTTTCCACCACATACAGCATTAATATTTACGAAATGTTGGATGTAACTGTACAGCCCTGATGTAATTATGAACTATAAGCAGTTTGAACATATGGAACCCATTTCCTATCAGCTTAAATATGCGAGTAATAATAATGAATTTAAGCGATGTTGATGAAACACAGGGAAGCTTCTATCAGATTGCAGTATCAGCCGGAAGATCTTAAAAACTAACAGGCAGCGCAGGGTGCCTGAACATTACGCACATATGTTGGTTGCATTATAGACTACTGATTGCGTAAGTCATGACTGTCACAGTGCCAACCCGGGCCCCTACTGCAGACTGCCCAGATACACCCTTGTACTGGCCAGCAATATGGAGTTGCTGCAGTTCTGGTTGTGCAGTTAGGCTCAGCTCAAGGCCTGAGGCTAGGTTAGCTCAGTGAACTCATGGAGTTTAGCATGCTAAACTGCTAACAAAAATTGTTTGGAATCATTTCAGTATGCACACTGTCATCATTCACATTGTTCACGGGATAACTATACATACATTTGTTCACATTCGCATTCAATCTAACTCAATTTGCATTCACTTTCAATCACCCGAAGGTTTGTTTGCATGAGCTCTCATCCATGTTACCTGTTAGTCGTGTGTCCAAACTGTCAAGCAGGAAGTGAGAGCATCCAATGGGCTCCATAGCACGGGGAACTCAGACTGTATCATGTTGGCTGGACTACGGGGGTGGTGGGGGTGAGGGGGTTGAATTACTGCTCTAATTACTGTTCTGAAGTCTAATTATCACCTAGATCATTATCTCACCCGTAACCTGACACATCCTCTAGTTGTGGAAACTCAACGCTTTCATTCAGTTCCAAAGGAGGACAGAAAATGTCGCTTGTTTGATCTGGTCGAGGCTGAAAACAAAATGCATTTTATAGCCTATTGTCCATTTTATCACGGCTTTGGAGTGAAGCTTTTCCTTGACAATGTCGCAGAATGTCATAATGTGTTCTACATGACCTAAAACAGCAGCTTTCAAATGTCTGAAGGAACAAACTCTCACTTCACTTAATTTTTTGCTGAAAGTTTTGGATGTTTAAGTTAACTTAGGCTACACATGACTTGCATGAATACTGTATATGATTATATTTCAGTATAATAATGTAGTGTCATGGAAGTGTATGTAGGCGTCTTTTGGTACCACTGCAAGTATTCCTGAAGTAAATCGTACTGATGTAATACATGCATTTTATATTTACATCTAGAATAGCTAGTAGGCACAGACTGTAAAAGAAAATATCCTCTCTTACATAAAATCCCTTTTTTTTCTCCATCCCAGAAGAGGAGAAAAAAAAGGGGACGCTTGGTTTAGTCCTGAAAACAAAGCGGTTTTTCAACCCCGAAGGATTTAGAAGGGTGAGTAAGATGCAATCTAGCAACCCGTTCATCGCCACGTACTATACTGATTGAGCCTGAGTGATTTACAGTTAAGATGACATCATAATGACTGGGAATGGTGGGGATTTGCCACATCCCAAAATCTCAGAAAGGGAAAGAGGAAGTTCACGCTGCTTTAACTGAACTTTAAATTTAGCTGCTGATGTGATGTAACGTGATGTTATCAACTCTCCGTTTTTTTTTTTTCAACTTTTATTTTTATCTCGGTTTCTCTTTTAAGTGACACTCGTCTTATAATCTCCACTTTCTACTTCTGGCACTGAACAGTCAGAGTAAAGGTGGTCAGGACTTTCAGTACAGTAAGAGGAGGAGAAGAAGCTTCCCTCATTTATCCTCACTTCCGAGATTATTCCAGCCAAAGTATTTAAGCTTTTGACACTGCGGCCACAAGTTGTTCCCAGATGTTTACTTGTGAAGTATGTATTGTTTATCTGGTGTGGAACATTGATTGAACCGCAAGTTATTCAGATGCTGATTGGAAAAGTAGAGTATTTCTGGTTCAATAGAGGGGAAAGTGAGGCTTGGGCTATTGGCCTGGGCTCTTAAGAACTGAATTTAATGTTATCTTCTGATTTAACGATCGTGCTAAACTGGTCTCGAAAGTATGGGATTTCTACTGCATGCACCAAGCCTCGTACTGTCCAGTAATTTTGTTATTTGTGAGCTCTTGTTACCCCTCAATGTACCGCGCACAATACGCTGCACATTCTAGTGTTTAACATATCTGTCTCTGCCCCTGGTGCAACCAAGACTAGCCTCTGTGCATTTACCATACTTGGCAGAGATGAACCTGTTTTGTTCAGTTCAGTGGTTTTACGTCTAGTCCGTAGTGCCTTCGTGGCTTCTAAAGAGGGAGTAGTCCCCGCATTGGATTCTAGTTCGGAATGTACGGTACGTTTATCCAAGGAATGAAAAGTTTTCATCTAAACATGGATTTAACTTGATCATCAAATTAGATTCATGTCCAGATATTTTGAGAGAGAGAGAAAAACAGAAAAAAAAAAGAAGGAAACATACTAGACTGTTAGATTAGCGAGCGATGCCCACCCTACAAGCATCAATATCTCATGTGACGCGATCGAGGCTTAAAACTATTTAATATTTAATATTTAATATTCACTTGAAGGGGAAAGTGCTATCAGACTTTTCTCAAACGTTTGGACCCCACTGTACATGTGCATGGATGTATTCACATCATCTGTTTTCGGCAGCGTTGCTTTGCAACAAACACATTATCTTCCTCTCTGAGAGGTGGAGGTGACCAAGGTTAACCTGCTATGAACAAGGGGGCCACTAGTCATGTAAAACCACTGAATACGCTGCTCTCCACAGTATCTGCAGCCACCGTCAGAAATACTGAGAGTGCTTCAAAGGCATGTACCAAATATGCACTTTAACTCTCTAGTTAAAGAAAGACTCAAAGAAATGACGGGCATTTGCAAATATTTTTACAGATTATTGATCACAAAGTTCTTCCGCCTGCTTCCAACATAAGAAATATGGAGTGATTCTGCTTCAGTAGTAAAGTCTTGAAACGCTGCTGAAAGAATCCAGCTCATCTGTCCAGATAAAGGCTGAGAGGAAGGTTGGTAGACACATTCCTGTAAAATGTACATACTGCACACTCATCCTTTAACACCACTATTTTACTGAGTAACATGGTGACCTGCTACTTCCGTTTTTCATATTTATAAACCAAAAAGAACAGAGAATATACCTTGGAACTTTATGAAAAACACAGCCACCTGCATATAAGCGTGACTTCAAATTAAATCATAACGCTCCCTGGGGAGGCACCACAAGTCCTATTAGTCCGAGCACAGTTGGAAAACCCCGATCTGAGATGCTCCCGGTGACCCTCACAAAAGCTTCAAACAGTCAGAGGCCTGCAGTTTGAGCGTGTGGGTGTCACAGAAAGTTGCACTGAGCGAGGGTTGATCGCGACGTTATCGACTCAACGGCGCTTTCTATTGCCGAGTTTCAGTATTACAGTTAAAATCTTCAGGCTTAGTTTAAAACACATTGACTGAACTAAATGAAAAAAGCCGAAAAAAATAACTTTTAATATTTAAGCATTTATTTAAATAGGGTTTCTGCACAGTTTTGTTGCCACGCACAGATGCAACAAACCATAATGAGAACAACTAAGTCTGCTTTTGACAGTAACAAATATCGAAGATCAGGGTTCCCGTTTTCCACCTGTCTTCATTCCTTGTTAAAACAATGAAATATCCCAGTATATTTAACAGTACTGGAATGTGTTTAACAGCCAGTAAAGCTTGAAATGGGGGGGTAGGTAACACATTATTTTACGGAATAAGAATCGGGATTCCTAGAAAGAATCATGAAATTTGGTACTAATGACAAAGAATATAGAGACAATCTTCTTAGACAATACGCTGTAACTCCCCATTATTTTATGAAGATTTTAAGAAAGTGCCAGTAAATTATAAAATATCGAAATGTACATAGAAAACAACAGAAATACAGTGAGTTGAGTTCATCAACAGTTGTTGATTTACAGACACATTCCTTTCAAAGAACCACGAAAATCTCAATGACTGGAAAAACTTTCAGAGATCCATTTAAACCCATGTAAATATTCATTGATTGGACTGGCGACTATATCCTCTACATTTGTTGAATTGTATGTTGTACTGTAGACAAATTTCACATTGCTGCATGCTCACTGTCAAGGGTACACTAGAAAATTATCGTTTTTAACTGAAAGGGTATCAACTGAACACTGCCCACGTTTGAACCAAATTGATAATTAGTACCAAATTACAAAGTCCTTTTCAGGAACTTGCCGAAGAACATATAGCCTGTTTACACCTGGCGTTAACGTGCGTCTTGGGTGATCCAATTACAAGTAGAGAGGCAAGACACATCACCAAATCAACCCCCCGTGTCCCGCATTGATGTGACGCATTTTTCCTGTTACATCGTTCAACAGCGCTGACCACCTCTGACCCGATCACCCAAGACACCGGTTAATGCCCGGTGTAAACAGGGTCTTACAGTTACATAACAGTTCTTGATGATGATTAGGACACTGTGGGACCCATAAGAAGTGTTACAGATAAAAAATAAGAAAACTGTCACGTTATAATTTACTTCCTAAAACCCATAGAATTCAGTGCCTCTCATCCAGTTACAATCCATTTTCAACTGCCTGAATCACTGTTTTGACTGAGTGTGATCTTTGGTCATCACTTTAATGGCTCATCAGTGTGACTGTAAAGCATCTGACTGATGACTAAAGGAGCAGTAAAAGTTTCAAACGCAGTACGCAGGGAGGGGAGTTACACCACACTAGTGATCTGTAGTCGCCATCTTGTTCGTCTCCCAGCAGTTCTTGAGTTTCTCAGCCGGGCACCTGTCTGTGGTGAGGGGCCAGTGGGTTGTGAGGGTGGACCTGGCGTCTACGTGGCCTGTTTACCAACTTCAACGATGTGTGACTGTGTCAACACGAATATCGTTATTCCATTCTCTTCCTCCTCCTTGCTCAATCCCCAAAGCAAGAGGAGACAGCATGGAGGTCCAGTCAGTGGATTTCTTGTCTTCCTTCACCATGTTGCTTTTTTACCTGTAAAACAGTAGAACGTATATTAAAATGAAATAACTGACGCTCTTTAAACTATAGACACAGAAGAGCAGATGTGGTACAGAAAGTTTACCACCAATACCCTGCAGATGATGTCTCAGTGTACTGTTTACGTTTATGTTAAGTAAAAGATCATTCAGTTCTAATCAATACGTCTATCAGGGAAGGAGTGAGATGTTCAAATCTCCCACCTGCAGCTTGAGTGTCAGCTAAACATTTTCTTTAGTTTAGAGAGGAAGCCTCCCTCCTCCTTTTGCTCCTGCTGCTTTTCCTGTCCCTCCTCTGAGCTGGTCGTCTTCGCACCAGATCCCGAAGTGCTGCTGCCCCCTCCTGGACACAGAAACGCACTGCATCAGCCCAGCTGCCGATGCTACAGCTGACTGCATCAAAAGAGCCTAGAGCACAGGGACTGACTGACTGACTGACTGACTGACTGACTGACTGTCTGTCTGTCTGTGTGCGTGCGTGTATCTGCATACTAGGGTGGAGTGGTGTTTTGATTGAACGGTGGAGCTGAACTCTGAGACCTGACCTGCAGAGGGACTGACACCATTGACGGTTCCCTGCACGTCCGTCTCCTCCTCAGCATAGCTGAGCAACAGAGAGCGCTGCCTTCGAGTCAGCTTCCTGCAGGAAAAACAACACACCAGAAACACAATGAAACTGAATCATGTATAATTCTTCACAGATCCACTTCACAGTTTAAGGACATAAGATGGACTGAAGGAGACAATGGTATCTTCCTGCCTTTGCCTTACACTGTTGATGAAGATGCACCTAAGACACTTTTTTTTTTTTTAATGGCTGCACCATTACTTTACATGGAAAATTCTAGATGTCTTGCTGATAAAGTCATACACATATAGTGATATTTTAATACGAAGTAATTTTAAAGTCTAAAATGAAAAAAATCATAGTTTTGATTTAAAATGCCAGTAGTGCGGTCAGAATATTTTGTTCAAACAACAAATAGTTATTGTAATAATATTGTCACGAAAATAAGCGGGATTGTCATATTAATCTAGGCCAGCTAGGCTTCCTGAGGGGTCTAACACGCATTTATAGCATGTCGTTGTAGGTGCGTCTTACTTGGGCATTCTGATCTTGATGTGAACATAATGATCTCCGTAGCTGTAGCTGTTCATCCTCCGAATGCCTTTCCCCTGCAGCCGGATCACCTGATCAGCCGGGCAACTGGGGGGAATCTGAAAAGACAGAGAGTAGACTTTGAAACAGAGAGACAGACAACAGAGGTTTGCTCTGCTGAAACTCTGGGGGAGGAAATGTTTGTGGTCTTCGTTCAGCTGTGAAGTCTAACACCACACTAGTACCATGGTGCTCAGGAAATAGACAGACAGTTGGCAGGGAATTCTAGGGAAAAACAGTGCTCAACCCTGCAGTCACAAACAGTCCTGGAGCGACACGTGATACCTGTGAACATTTTCTACGATTTTTTTGTTAACAACATTGACATTATTCGGTCCCACATTTCAGCCCCCTCCTACCATCTGTCATAATTAAACTCATGCTCCTCAGTTCTCATCAACTTTGAACCGATTTCTCTCTCCTCTCTGACACATACCATTTCACATATGAACCCCCAGTACATGTGACTCAGACATTATTCCCTAATGGCTAATTAATGAAGTCCTGGACATTGTCGGGCCGTGTATTTTATCAATAACTAGCTGCTCCTAATCAAGGGCTATGTCCCATCTTGCTTTAAACATGCTGTAACATTGGCGCTGATCAAAAAACTTAATCTAGATCCATCTGTGCTGGAGGCAGGACTGATCACATTCTGTTTTAATATTTGTATGTTTTGACTTTTGCAACGGTGTTGTATTGTTTTGTGATTTTATCCAGATATTCTATGCTTTCATTGATTTACTTATATCCCTTTATTTATGTCTTTTTTTTTTTTTTTTTTTTTAAATCATTCCTTTTTTTAAAAATTTGATTGTAATTAAACAATCTCATAATTCCATGTCTTCGTGAAGCACGCTGGTCAACATTTCTTGTTTATAAATGTGCTCTATAAATAAACTGACCTGACTTGACTTGACTTGACTGATCATTCTAAACGCTGACATTTCAGTTTTCTGATGGGTGAACTTGAGGAGTAATGCTGCGTACTATCATCCATATGCCCTGCTGCTTACTCACCACTATATTGATGGTTTGGTAGAGGCCCTGTGCCGTGGTGGAGCCCCCCAGGATGGCTTGAGCTACAGAAATCGGCGTGTCTGAGTGGATGTCTGCTCCATTGCGTCTGAACACTGGGCTCCTCTGGACCTGAACACAGACATTTGAAATATAACACATCAAATACTTTTAACATAAAATTTCAGTATTACTATAGTATTCATTCAGTGCCTCCTAAAATGCTATTAAGCTAACAAAAATGACGAAAAATTACATTTAAATTTAACATCAGTGACAGTAAAAAATTACCCTGAATGTAATGAGGATTTCTCTTGTCCCTACTGACATGCGCACTGTCTGACCATCTTCCACACCTGTAAGAAGACATCACATAATTTATTAATGGCTTGGTGTATTTGTCATTATATAACATCTTCCAAATTCAAGTCGGAAAGTTCTAAAGCTGGGTACACAGATTATCACAAGATTAAATAATGCTGTGAATCCCTAAGGATCATTAAGTTCAGCGGAAGTTAATATACACATTAGAGTTAAGTCATGCAAAAAAAACAACAACAAAGAAACAGATCTCTGAATTTGTTCCTGCTTTTATCCCTCACTTGTGAGATTCCAGGATGAAAACCTACCAGCAGGTACGGGCACAGTGACCGCCTGCCTCTTCTTGGTCTGGCCTGAACCCCGGCACAGAGCACAGGGCGTGGTTATAATGGATCCCTTCCCGCCGCAGCGTCGACAGGTGGTGCGCATCATGAACGGACCTGTGTTGATCGACTCCTGCAGGGGGCGACACGGAGGGTAATATACTGTATAGTAGCTGACTGATAAGCACCGTGGAACAGGCGGGTAAACTCCTGAGAGGGAATCCAACTGAGGAAACAACTAAAGCCTGAAGAGCTTAAACACAGCACCACAAGTTAAAGGGCAGTGGCCCAGCTGACTACGTCACATAAACATCTTGCTCTGAAACTCACCATGCCAGTGCCGTTGCAGTAGTGACAATGTGACACCTTGGTGCCTGGCTCACTGCCCTTTCCATCACACCTTGGGCAGGCATCATCGAGGTTCACACTAAGTTCCTTGTTCGCGCCCTTCGCTGCCTCTGCAAACGTAAGCTCCATCACAAACTGTGGAAAGACAGAAGAAACGGATTTACACTTAAACTGGCATTCACATTTCAATGACGTATGCTCAACTAATTCCTCATCTAAATAACAATAAAAGGTTTAAATAGCAAAATTAAAAACTTGCATGTAAAATAATGGTTTAAAGTTAAATTTCAAAACCTGTAGACGATACAGAGTTGCAAGTTCTCACCTCGGGCCTTTGTTCAAACATGCTGTGGATATCTCCGAAGCCCATTCCTCCGGTAAACTCTCCAAAGATCTTCCTGAAGAGCTCCTCTGGGTCTATACTGGTCCCACCGGCTCTGTAGTACTGCTGCTGGCCTGCCCCAGCTCGACTGGGGTCGAAGCCTGCTGCTCCGTATGTGTCATACTGCTTCCTCTTCACGTCATCACTCAGTATCTGTATGCCAGAAGAGCAAATCTGTGGGTTTTTGCCAAGCTCTGAGTACCGTCATTTAATGATTCTCCTTGTCATCTATCTTGCGCACAACAGGAGAGGATATTCTGGACTCCGTTATGTAACTTGTTTTGTACCTCATAGGCTTCGGCCAGTTTGGCGAACTTCTCTTTGGCCTCTGGGTCATCTGGGTTGGTATCCGGGTGGTATTTCTTTGCCAACTGGTGAGGGACGGTTAAACATTAATGGAGACGGACCAAAGAGTGGGAGTCAAGACAAGGGCAGGAGTGAGAAGGCATCGGATTAAAACTTTTTCCAGATGTATCCACTAGCTGTCTAACACTTAAGGTATTGGGGCCTCATGATCCTGTTGCTTTATTACATCTCATGATGTACCAACAAAGCTCTTTTTAGCCACTTTCACTCTCTATTTAAAACAAATAATGAGACACTAGTAAACTATGTAGGTATTAGCAGTTCAATTAAAAAGTGCATCTCTGACCTGGTAGTAAGCCTTTTTGATGTCCTTTTGTGAGGCAGTGCGGGAGACACCCAAGACTTCATAGAAGTCCTGCTTGTTTGCCAACTTGCTGCTGGTGTGGAAAGAGTGGCCGGTAGTGACATGGGGAAGTCTCACCACTGCAGGGAAAAGGATACAAAAGGGTGTATTTAATTAGGGGTACTACATTTAGACGCGGAGGAGATATCTGCAATATTTAATGAGGGATCTTATGTGACATGTCAGCAAGTTACGTAAAATTACATCCAAATTCATGACCACCTCTTTGCTCGGCACAATTGTACCATATAGAGAATCACTGGAGTCCACTCACAGTACAAAGGAATTGATCACGTACTCAGATGTCTTAATTAATCACAACTGAATACTACTCCCTTAAATATAAATGTGTCAAAAGAAATTGATTTCATAATCACATTCTGAACATATTTATTTTTTAGAATTGAATGGACAAAGTAACAAAAGTACAAAGGCTCACTGTGAAGTATGGCTCAATTTAGTTTTGCACTACTGTCGCATTGTTCATGACGGGAGCTCTCTCTATAACTGCCTCAACCCGAAAGAACTTTTTTTGATGTTGTCAGTGGTCTTCACGCCTATAATACGTCAAAGTTTATGAATGCATGATAATACCCTTTCGTGTATGCACCTCATAATACACTGCAACAGAGGAGCGTAGAGCTCTATTAGTCAATCAATCGATTAGTGGTCTGACAGAAAATTAATCGGCAATTATTTTAATAATCAAATATTAATTTAAGTCATTTTTTTAAGGAAAAATGTCAAACAGTTGCTGATTCTAGCTTCTCAGATTTCTGGATTTAATTCTTTTCTTTCTCATACATGATGGTAAACTGAATATCTTTGTAATTATAGACCAACAAAACAAGACATTTGAAGACATCAACTTGGGCTAGGATGTTATAACAGGCATTTTCACTACTTTCTAACATTTTATATACTAAAATATTAAATTGAGCAAATAACTTCCAGATTAATTGATAAAAAATATAACTGTTACTTGCAGCCCTAAAGGAGTTGAACAAAAAGTGATTTTCTCCCTTTTAAAAGTCTAAGAGATCTATAATACTACAACTCCTACTTAACGGCATGTATTAAATTTAATTAGTTGCTTTACACCTGGAAAACGTACATTAATTCAACAATGATTTTAGTCATCGGATGTCTGGATTTAAAGTTATCAGAGAAACAAGCTGAGCAACCGTTAGCGGCGGTTGGCGGCGCAAACCCTCCGAGACCCCGTGTCCGCCGAATTGCGTCGGAGAAACGCTGATTTTTAACGTGAAACTGCTTTATTCGGTGTTTTTATCGACCTTAATCGCCTGGTCAGTTTGTTTTGGAGAGGAGGAGACCTCTAGGGATAATCCGGCTCCCGGTAAAACAAATAACGACAAAAAAAAAAACAAACAAAATCCTGAAAAACGACAACCGAAGGGATCCTAACCGGGAGAAGCTGACTGCAATGACGGCAATGGTGCTGAAGACAACAACTCCCATGATCCCCTGCTACTTCACGACGTCACAAAACCCCGCCTTGTGTTGTTGTTTTGACTGAGAGACCATTTACCGGGAGAAAATTACATATTGCGCGTTTAAGGGGAAAGTTAAGAGAAGCTAAACTTACAGTGCAGAGCGACCAATCCCTTCACTTTTGTGAAAGCGTTTTAGAAATTTTAGGCAACGCCTTAATACTGTCTGACACCAACTTAAGAGATCTGTTAAACCATCATTTTATTCGTGAATATGCAAAACAGGGAGGACTTAAATAAACTGCCACCTTGAGTGCACTGTGCCGAGATGAACTTCACCGTGGCCATGGAGAGCCAAACGATGCTGACACACGGG
Source organism: Xiphias gladius (assembly GCF_016859285.1). NCBI lineage: Eukaryota > Metazoa > Chordata > Actinopteri > Istiophoriformes > Xiphiidae > Xiphias > Xiphias gladius. The sequence goes on along the minus strand of NC_053414.1, from coordinate 7,295,573 downwards.
AAATGTGGCCGGTCAGTGCGGGGACAAGCACACTGATGTAACAAACACTGCAAAAGCTAACAGAGAGCAGAGTTGCATCATTCCGTCATCGGGGCTAACCAGCCTCGGAGGACTATGCCAGTGGCTGTACGCTCTAGTGTTCACGTTTGCGCATCACAAAGCCATGGCGACTGGACTCTGAACCTTTATACAGACCGCTGGCGTTACCACGAAAAAAAAAAGTGACTGCTCATGTACGTAACTCTTCGACTGTCGCGCTAACATTTAGCTATCTCACCTGTCAGTCCTCTCAATGTCACGGCATTTCCGCGTGTCCGGGAGCTCAGGCTGACCGCTCCCCCACCCCGGTGCGCCTGCGATATCGTCGCCGAACAAACTCCTGCATGTCTGGCGGGGACAACGAGAAAACGACCGCTACGGTGTCCAGAAGAAACCGTCGCCGCTAGCCAGCGTGTAGTCAGCCGGGTAGCGGAGGACGCCATTTTCGCGTCACTACCGGCGTCAGAGCTGATCTGCGCATGTGCGGGTGATCAGAATTTATCAAATTAAAAGTTTAACTGTTGTGTAATGGAATAACACTAACTGCACTTATTCAAGTACCGCACTTACGATAAAAAGGCTACTTGTACTTTAATGCATTATTTCCATGTTATGCTACTTCATAATTGCACTACACTACGTTGCAGGTGGAAATCTTGTACTTTTTACTCCACTACATTCATTTGACAACTAGTATGCTTTGCAAATTAAAAGTATACTTTGCAAATTAAAAGTATACTTTGCAAATTAAAAGAAGAAGAAGAATAGGACTGGTTCCATCCTGACCTGCTATCCGGTGCGGAAAATACTTTAAAATCTAGTTACAATTGGATACCCAGTAATACCTGGGCCAGGCTCACCGTTTTTATGGTTAAAAGTAGCTAATGACGGTCAAGTAGGGGACACAAATACTTCATGATTATAAGGTAAATGCATTATTAATAGGCTACTACTGAATATAACCACCAGATAATTGGCGCAAATGAGGCATCTCCTTTTACTGTTCTCTGTTAATTACATAATCACATGCATGTTTAAACACAAGACAACGGCAAAAGGGTAAATAAGAAATGTTCGTCGTGTGAATGCTTCTCTGGAGAGGGGACCATTGTACAAATGCACACAACAGCAGCAGAGATGCAAATATTGCATCTAGCATGGGATGGATAGTGATACGCAAAACAAGACTTCAAATTAGAATTATCAACACTGCGAGGATCGATCCTCTGACCCCCAACAGCTACAAGATTATAATGTTGCGTATAAGCTATGCATCATCATTAACAAATTTGGTAACAAATCGCTAATATATAAATAATATAACACTGACAGAGTCAACTTGGCAATAATGAATACTTTTTATTTTTCGCATGATAGATATGTACTCGTATGATACATGTAATAGAAATATTCTGCAGATACTGCGTAGATTTGAAATTAACTTCCAAATAACAAAACAATAAAGGTAATATATTTTGCTCTTGAGAGCACGATAAGAATCTCTTTGGTCCCCCTACGTGAAGGTCAAGTGTTGATATTTATCATTTACTTTTAGACAATAGTTTTTTTGGTTTCTCACCATTTCACAAAATGAAGCCACAGAAACAGCCTGTAGACGTATTTGTGAGTCAGCTGCAGCGTTTTTAGAATGACTTCACTCAGAATTGAATTTTAAAAGACCCTTACTCATGCACCATAGAGACAGCAGATGGCGTCACAGAGCTGTAAATGACAGAAAGTTTATTGCACTAAATGGATTTAGTTTGGAAGCTGATTTGTTTTTGATTAATGCTTGTAGATGATGATAAAATGATAACCAAAACAGTAACTTATTCCAGGGGTCACTCGGTTCCCTGGAGCAGTCAGAGTCTAATCTAAAGATCTCAAAGCTATGATGGGACATTGAACTTTGTGTCCTAGGGCGAGGGTTCAAAGGTCATTGAAAGGGTGGTGGGACGAGAACAATGTTCCTCTGCATTAGTCAGGTGTCAAGAAATGTTTTGTACAGCTAAGTGATTGATAACTTCCTTAAAAAATGACAAAACGTAACTTTTTTTTTTTTGCACAAACGTCATCACACCATTTCTTCAGTTAAATTCTGTTCAGAGTGTGATGCTCAGGAGGGCCCCACCAGAGCAGCAGTGTAGAGGAGTAAGCTAACATTAACTACGCTTATCCCCTCATATTTGCTCAACCAGACAAGGCAAAGAGACGCAGCATGTTGATATGACAGGAGGACTGTATGACAGACAAAGGCAGGGGTTGAAAGATCAAGACTTTCATGTCTCCAGTTATGTCAGGGTTTTTATGAGGCGAACGTGCCGAATGGGTGTCAGTGTGCCTGACCCGATGAAAGAGAAGCTCACGCTCCCTTTCCCTTTCGCCGCCATCTCTCCCTCATTCCCCGCCGTCTCCAGGGCGACCTGCAAAACAGCATCCCAGTTGTGTGTGTCTGTGTGGAATGTATTACCAGATGAGGCTGACATTTGCCACTCAGTAATGTAAATATCACTGTGAGCAACGATTCTTATCTCAGTAAAGATGCTCCGACTTCCAATATCCGAATGCTAACACAGAGGGGTTAATTTTCAGATATGTAATGGTGCGTTTACGTGGATATTGACAGGTTAAATATGCTAAATGAAGATTTTATGCTCGCACGTTTTGGATATCTGACTCATCACATGAGTGACTGAATTGTCTGAGCCATCGCTACTTGTCCTCTGGTCGTTCTTTGTCTTTTAATCTCTCCAGCTATGGCGGTGGAGGGTCTGAGGTCACGTCATAGGATCAGCGGGAGGCGGGGCAGGGGTGTCAATCTTCAGTCAGCTACTTATGCTCCTACCCCTGTACCTCTCACACACACACACACACACACACACACACACACACACACACACACACAAACACACATTGTCATAAAATACTGGCAGTGCTCAGCAGTGTTCATTGCAGGCCTGTGGTTGTAATTAGTGTTTTAGAGTTATGAGCAATGGTAATAGGGCTCCATATATCAGCTCTGCTGTCAGACCCCAGCACGGCTACTTCATACCTCGAGCCAAAACACAGACGCACGGAGGGACACAACACGACTGACCCAGATTGCTCCTGCGGAACTCAAACAAACGCACTCTTGTGAGAAAAACAGATGCATTTTTGCAACATGAGACACACGTGTTGAAATCTGATGTCAAGTCTGCTGATCAAAACCGCATTACACCAGGACCACATTATACCATGGCTACTCTGTTTCTCACCCTTACCATGTCCAGTGGAAGAACGAATGCCAAAATAAGATGTCCTGTACATCCAGAAACCCGAATTTGGGAATCAATCAGACAGATGTGTAAGTGTGCGTGCTTTGGAGAACGCTTTTTGCCTTCTGCCATCAAATTGCCAGAAGTGGTTTTATTTAAGCAATCTGTGTTTTTGCATCCCTTGTGCCATGCTTGTGTACAGTGTTTGACTGTGTTGTCTGCTGATGTTCAAGAAAGCTCAACTACCCCACCCACCACTCCTCCTTTCTCCTCCCGGTTGTTTTGACTAAAGAGGTGGAAATCACGAGATTTCCCCCCTCAGTGATCTCCCACCGTCTGGCCACAGCCTCTGCGACATTTTCGCGTCGCGCATAAACGCCGGAGCGAGGCAGGAGCCTAAGGACACGTTGATCAATTTCATAACCTCTTGTGCATGATCGGCTGGAGCTCTGCTACTTGTGGGTGTGTGCGGGTCCAGAAAGTGATCTTGCAGCCGGAGGAAGCTGAACGTCTCCCATTCATCTTTTCAGAAAAACACAGCTGCTGATATCGCTCGAGGGCAGAGCGAGTGTCATCAGCAGGAGAGAGCGAGCAGAAGTCAAGCAGTGTCCAGCGTGACACTCCACACTCCCCTCTGTTATGGAGATGATGCGGCTGTTATGGTTACAGCCTGTGCTACTGAATTACTGAATGGTCTCACAGTGTCTCTCTGCGTTTGTGTGCGTGTCAACTCCCATACAGCCATTACGCAGCGTCTGCTTGGGTAAAAGTCAAGAAAACATCTCTGGATGTTATCTCCGTCTCTACCAAAAGAGGCGATGCAAACGGAGACCGCAAACCATTTATCAGAATTTGTGTGTAGAAACTTTAATTGATCTTAAACCGTGGTGACAACTTTTTATCTTTAAAACAGAAAAACGCACATGAAAATAGGTGGATGGAAAGTCTTCCTTTGTGAAAATGCGATGGTCAGTGCTATAATTCTCCCTTTGCCCGCTCTTTTTTTTTGCTTCTATGCACTTTACCCTCTCTCCTTTTTTTCTCAAGTCAAACCTCTCTCTGTTGCTCTGTCACTCATTCTCCGTTGCCCTTTTTTGACCGCATTTCCTATGGCACGCACGAACCTGTATTCATTGATTTTAGGCCACCTGGGGGCAGTTGAAGGCAACAAGCAAAACACGAAAAACGACAGTTTATCACCTTGTAAAAGTTGATACGCCGAGAAGATAACAGGCTTCGTTAAGCTGAGAGGAACTGCAGTCACGTGATGGTATTCTGTGGTTTTATTTATCACCATGAGCAACCCGTTTCATCCATCGTTAATATAAAAATAATCATTTTCTTTCACCTGTCTGATTTTCCAGCAAGATGGATGAGATACTGTGTCCTCCCAATTGCAGGTAGTTGGTCCCCTCCTTCGATTACTTGTTCACTAATGTGAGCCCAGTACCCTACGGGAGAAACTCGGATTGCACCGCCCTGTGCCAGCCCTCTGTCCTTCCCTTAATCACATCATTTTCATCTGGCTGCCTGAGCTGAGCACGAAATGCCAATCGAACAGGGATGACCTCATGCGCTGAATCACATCATCGAATTACAGGACAAGAGGAACAAAAGCATGTGAAAGCAAACATGCTGTGAAAAAACATGCTTATTTAAGTGGCGTGGGGCTGACGTTTTGTCTGCCGTCAGCATCGTGCTACGGAGGACGGAGTGTTTCGAGTTGTTTTTCGAAGAGCAAAAAAACGGTGGTGTTGTCGGCAGTGGCCTGCCCGAGGGGTTTGTGCGAGTCAACCCTGTTTTTCCACTCAGGGCAGGACAATGGCTATTAGGTCAATTTCGGACAAGTGATCATTCTATTTACAGTGAACTTACAGTGGACTTCTGACACAGAATGGATAATTACACATATGATTAAATTATTTAATGCAAGCATTTCTAGGAGAGTTTTGTAATTCAAAGCCATTGAAAGTGCATACACCTGGAACTGTGAAGCGGGATAGAAGGACGCTCTGAATTTTGGGCAGGTTTTAAAAAAAAATAACAGCAAGTTATTTATTTGTGCAGCCCAAACATTATTCAGACTCACAGAACTTTATCTTAAATTCTAGTGGAGAAATTTCTAAAGATACGAGATAGAAATTGTCGGGAAATGTGTGTAAAATGATGCCCTGGTCACGTAGAATTTTTTTCATGTGATTTAAAAAAAACAAAACAAAAACATCTCCTTGGGTTTCAACGTTTCACTCAGCATATAGCCTGGATGAAGAGGTGGAACGAGCTAATACAGAATATACTGTATACAAAAGTGTCATACAGTGAGGAGTTAAAGGATTTTAACAACCTTAAAATAACTAATGAGGAAACAAAAGAGAAAACTGTGCGTCAGTGACAGGAGAGCTGCTGGGTCAATACATGCCACTGTAAGGATGATGTTAGAGTTGTGATGTCCCAAAGGGGCTGACATGCCTTTTAGCAACGGCAAACAAAACTGTTCCCGTTCTGCGTATGTTTCAGCTTCTGTGAGTGGATCTGCCACTGCTCAGGGGAAAAGACATATCGTAGTTAATATATTCATTTTCAAATAAACACATGAAATCTCAAAATGAAACTCTTTGCCTTCAGGCTGCAAAATGTGTTAAAGGTCCGGCCCTCGTCAGATTGCCATATTTCCACTACACCACGTGTTGTCCTAACACTTAATCTTCTGGACGGGTTGTGCTACATCACCACTTTACTACTGTATGTGGAAACAGGCTGGCATCTTTTCCGGCATCTCTTTCAGATCACATCAGCATGGAGGCCCGATGTTCACACAGCAGGTCCTCTCTACAGCATGTTTACTTTGCTCTTCTCTTTTATGTCCACTGTTAAAGTTGAACAAACTGCAGCGGAGCTACTTCACTGAGATTGGTAGTAAAAGAAAACAGATTATATAACCTCTGTGGTTACTCTTCTGGTCCTTCTTCAGCATATTCCCTGAGTGCAGCAGAGAGAAAGGCAGCCTTTGTTTGGTTATATTAAGTCACTAATCTGTGGAGTCAACAGACAGAAGGTTTCTCTGCCCCTGCAGATCTGTGGCAGCAGCCCTGCTTAGATGATGGCTGCCATGGGGCTGCTCGTAAATGTCTTTGTGGTTTCCTCTAATTCTCTTCTTCCCAAGCCTAAGCCAGTGTGTGTACATGTCTGCATGTATGTTTGAGTGTGTGTGTGTGTGTGTGTGTGTGTGTGTGTGTGTGTGTGTGTGTGTGTGTGTCTAGCTGATGGATATCTGCTGTTTCAAATGACAGGGTCTCTCCACTGGTAGGACTCTGAGGACTCTAGGGTTTTGGCCCAAAGCAAATTATTGCCACCAATATAGATGTAGAATTACAAGGAGCGAGAGAGAGAGAGATAATGAAACTAATGAAAATTATCCAAAATGTTGCTTTTTAAGTCAACTTTGTTTTGGTAAGCACTGCATCCAATCAGGTAAAGCGCTAATGCAGTGATATAACGCCAATATACATACATTTAACACATGTATGTCCAGGCTTATTGCTTACCATCTAACAGTAGGGGTCACAAACCCAGCTCCCTGTTTGGGTTTAGCAACCAATGAACTAGCCAGGTGAGTCTTTCCGCGAGGATTATTTCTGCAGCTGATTTAGTTTCGCGGCATCAGCTTCGATTTTTTTTTCGCCCATATCGGACGATTCGTCGAGCTTCATAATTTACGTCCAGTCTCACTGTTCAGTGCCACGACAGGAAATAGCGTGTCCTGTATGTAGTGAGTTGGAAATTAAAGACGTGGAGGTTGGGGCGATGGATGGGTGAGTAGCTTGTTGGACTCTTTTTTTCCATCGCAGACCTGCAATCAGTGTTTTTCTTGTTATTAACTTTGACTGCTATTTTACCCTAACTCTCAGCCAAGTGTTTTAGTTGCCCAAAATGTCTGTGCAGGTAGGGCACTATGGCTTCCTAGACGTTTTTCACTGAAAACAGCTGCAGCCGAAAAAGACGCTGATAATAGGGGTGAGGGTTAATGGTAAAGTCGGAAAACCAGAAAACCAAATCAGTGAGCTTAAAGATGCCAAAATGCTTTGTAGAGCTAAAGAGAACTTCAGAATCTGGTGATAATTCTCTGCGGATGATTATTTTCTCCTAATTGAAAAATAGCTCATAGACTATAATGAATGAGATCCTTTGTGATAGGTTGGTAGAAAATCATCTTTCTGCCTAAATCCAGCCCAACTCCCCTCTTCCTTCTTTCTGTGTTATTCCTCTATCACTCTACCATACCTTATCCCTCTCTCAATCTCAGCCCTAAAGCCTTTTAAATGGCGCTGTGACAACTTGTGGTTGATTGTTCAAAGCCTTTGCCAGTTGGGCTCCCAGTTTAAGGAGAATTTTTGTGGTTAGCCGATTGGTGGTTTCCACAGGGAAAACATTTTCATATTAACTGATAAAAGCTCTCAATAAGTGGAACACACTGATTTTTTTTGCATATTTTGTGTATGTGTGTGTGTGTGTGTGTTGCCTGTCAGTGTATGTGCATGCGTACTGGAGATGCATGGCATACGAAACCATGTGTGGCTCTGGAAGAGGCCACCCACTCAGAAACTTGTGGACTGGGCTTTTCCCAAGACTCTTACCCAGGCCAAATTTATCCCGGCCAGTTTGGACGGCTCCATCCTGATGCTGGGAACATGCTGTACCTGCACTAATGAACACTAATATGTGTTCTCAAGTTGTTTTCATAAGGACTCCTGATGCTAGTTAGTCATGGACTTCATCAAATACTTTTAAAATGCTATGTTCAGAAAAATCATGTTGGCATCATGATTTCTACATGTAACCTTTACGCTCACACGCACTGCCCAATAACTGCATTTCGAATATAAAGGTAAGCACCGTGTGAGCAGCAATACATGAGCTAGAGAAGGTGATGAGTAGAACAACTAGAATTTTTCTTACATTTTGGCAACACCGGTGCCTTCTTCAGAGCAGAAGTGATAAAAAGAAAAATAAAGACAACATCTTATAAATATCTTCCAGCGGAACTGGATGAAACTTTTTACAATAAATAATGAAGATACTTAATACTTAAACATAACCATTCAAACATTTCTCTACTCTATATATGAGTAGGAGAGATACCTATCTATCTATCTATCTATCTATCTATCTATCTATCTATCAGGACATCAGGAACAAAACTGAATATTCGGCACAACATTTGCTCCTTTTACACTATTTGTCACAGGGGAAAACACCCGACACCGGACGTCAATCGGCTAACTGACATTGTGACGTTTAGCAGACATTCAGCAGATGTTTGGCTTCGGTCACCACGACTCACGACTACAATGTCATTATTCTATGTCAAGATGGTGCTGGAATGGGATATTTGGAAGATGATGGATTTTAGTTACTTAAGAGCACAACTTAAAACCAACAAGACGTCAGGCAACATCAGTATTCTGCGTCAAATTGACGTTGGCTTTATACGTTGTCCTGACAATGAATTTTGGTCCCCCAACGGCACAACCTACATTGAATCAAATATCACCGTCTATCGACGTTGGTGGTCAGCTGCTGAGATGGCAAGCTACGATCGGTCAGGGTCTGATGTAAAGATTCCCTTTCTCTTAGGTAAGTCATTTTAAGAGTCACTAATGGAATATTTCATGCTCATTACTGCTCTCCGTATCAAAACGTTGCATGGACTTTCGTTACTGACAAGACTGAATAATCATCTCGTGATATCTGACAAACTGTAAAGCTCTAACGTCAAGGCTTCCGAACTACCTCACATCTCTTCTCCGCCCCCGAGCTTTAAATTCTTTTATCCCCCTTGCAGATTTTAGAGCTTTATTATCTGATGTTTCTTTTCTGATGTCCATTTGTTACTTGATGGTGGTCGACTGGCTTTATTTGTGTTGTCTTTGTATGCTTGTTGTGTGGTTATCTGACTATGAATGTCTTCATGAGACTACAAAAGATATTGTATGATATGATATTGTTATTGTCTGATCTGGTGCAGACATGGATTATTATGGTTATTAATAGTTTTCTGCATGAGGCCCCAGTGTTGGCTTGACCTACCTCCTTCTGAGTCACTGCAGCCATTACCGTTATCACAGGGTCAACTACTACCACCCTCTTCAATTTGTAAAACTGGGCGTGTGTGCGTGTGTGTGCCTAATTTTCACCACTCCCATGCTTCTAACCATCCATTTCCCAGGGAGTCACTATCTGCCCATCAGTTCTCTAACAAAGACGCCCGCCGGTTGTTCACACCAAAGGCCTGCCTGGAGCTTGGGGCTCTGTGGTGCTTCATCACCGCAACCTGGTCCAGCCTGTTGTTTCTAACCTCCCCTCCCCTCAGGTGACGGGTGAATCATGCAAGGCGAGGGCCCACCTGAGTGCAGCCTCGGGCTATAGGTCAATGACCACCTCTTTGCTGACGGAGGGAGACCTCACTCAGGTCATGTCGGATTTGTGATACATCATGACAAAGAACAGTGCAAAAAAAAAAAAAAAAAAACATACAAAAAAAGTTAAAAACAAAGAAACAAATTGCAACAAGGGTTGAGGTATGCAAGTGTTCTCTTGGTATTAGTCTAGTCTCTGTCTCTGCCTCCTCTTCCTTTCCTTTTCTTGTCTCCCCATTCACCTCTCAACAGAGACCACCAAGGCTCCTTCTTTATCTCTGGGAAAGGCGTCTGACTTTGACAAGTTCACTTAAGTCTCATACCGAATCGAGCGAGGCTCCATTAGCGAGGGAGTTAGGGAGGGATGAAAGATGTGTGCCGAGGGGGAGTAAGGTGGGAGGGTGAACACGGTTGAGAACACAAGACTTGGCAGGATGTTACTTTCTCTGAGCTGTTTTGTCAACAGGTGAAGATGTAATTGCACACTTGACTTGTATTGTTTTTGTTGAAGTCTTCTCACCACTCCCCAGCCTCTGTGAAGAACGGACATTTAAAGAGAAAAAGAAAAGGAGGTTGTCAAGCCGGCCAATTGTGTGTTGATGTGACAACACAGTCCCCTGTCAATCTGAATTGTTTTTGTGACATGGTTCAAACAAAGTCATACCCATAATTCCTTCGGCTTGACCAAGTGTGAACATGAGAAAAAGAGACTTAACCCTGACGTCCACTTTTTGAGGAGAGCCACAGAGCCAGTAAAGGCTGTTACAATAAACTGGAAAAATGTCAGAAATCTTTGTCTTTATTTTTCATGAAAAAAAAAAGTCCTCCATCAAACCGTTCTTTTCAATGTAGCTGGTTCATCTGCCTCCTATTTTATGGCACTGAAGCAGTTTTGAGGGAAAGTTAACAGAGAAAACATTTAGCAAAGTGCAAGAGCAAAACACCATAATTACCACAATGTCAGTCACTCATTCGGTCAGACCAAACCACATTGGTTCAGTTGGTAAGACACAGCACAGCCTATAGATGCAGAAAACAGATAAATAAGTAAATATACCATATATAGCTGGCGAACGTCCGCACATCCAGCATATAAAGCAACATTATCATCAATTTTGGAGTCGTGTTTCTGGCAACCTAGCAAATGTAGGTACAATATTCACTCTCCTTTTAGCTCTGTTTTGGTCTCCATAAGCTATTTAGGGAAATATTTGGCTCTTCAGCAGCTGAACGCTCCACTATATCCGTTAACTGTGTATGTCTGCAAGTCAGTTTGGTGCTGGGCAGGTAGTGAACAGTAAGTTTATCAGATATTTTTCAGTGAGAACAGCTGCCTGTTGTGTCTAGAACCAATATTTCTGAGATTAGTGAGAGTAAACCACTACAGTAAAGTTGCAGGCCGTAAAAAATACAAAAATCATCATGTTGTTTTTTCTTTTTATGAGCAACCTTTTTTGGTATAAGATTCACGGAAAGTACCTATATCATATACAGTATAACTTATTTAGAATACTGCAGACGAATCCCAATCTATCCTTTAAGATTCATAATATGTGGAGTGCACCAAGGCTCAATTTTGGGCACCATTAGGTTTTCCACTTAACATGCTTTCACTTGGTAAAATTATCGGTTCAAATATTCCATCTATTTCTGTACTGAGCATGCACAGGTGTCTGATAATAGTTCAAAGTAATGCATTTTTTAATGTCTACATGTTTTCATTTACTTGAAGAGTTTTAAATGTTCCCTTAACTGGCCCATGAATTATTGATGTTATATTAAAATGGTTCTTTAAAAGACTGTTTAATATTTATTAATACTACTTACTATTATTAATAGAAATCACTCTAACGCAGTAGGAGTGCAGCACAGAGGTACATTTTAAAGGGTACAGTAAAATGGGGATTTTCTTCATGATGCGCTTCTTTGGGGTATTGTAGCCAATGGACACTGCTCCCTGAAAACACATAGCACACTTAGTGTAAGCAGTTGGACTTTCGGGCAGCTGGCCTAAATCAGCTTACATGAGGAATGAAGTAGAAATGTTCCTGTAATGTACAGTTCTGTACAAAGAAAAATAGCCTTAATAAATTCAGAAAGTCAAGCACCCTAAAATGGCAACAGATGTTTGAAAGTGAAGCGGTTGTGAAGATACAAAGATAAATTTTAGAAGGAGGAGAAGAAGATATGCGGATGAAGAGTTCAATGACTCGAGGATGAGAGGAGATCAGTGGATAAGAAAGACAACATGATGGAGAGATGAAGACGAAGACCATGAAGAGGACTGTAGTCTTCAACTTACAAACTGTCGGTACTGTGTGTAAACCTCATAACCGCAAGGTTTTTTTTGTTTGTTTTTTTAACTTTGGTTAAATGATAGCATGTTGCCATATAGGTCGAGAATACCCTCAATCCTTCATCTGATAAAAATACTTGATTTAATTTCAATATCAAAATTCGTTAGTTCTTACCCAATAGCAGATATTAACTTCAGATAAGCCTTGCATTCAACCCTACACATGTGCTTCTCTTCAGACCGAGGTCAGGATTGTGGCCCACGTAGTTATACACTGTGGCATTCTTGATAGATTTAACACCAGCTGCTCCGCAGTTCACAGCTGAAATAAAATTTCCTGTCCATGACCTTCCACTCACTGGTTTACCTCTGCACCTGCAGGCCAACCTGCCACCTTCACATGCATTGGAAGAAGAAGAATGAGGAGTCGAGTACAGAGAGGAGTCTTTAGTATGGCTGTGATCCCAGGTCACATCTGCGCAGGACTTACTGTGCCAGGCACGTTAGCGTCTGAATGCATGACAAGTCATAACCCGGCATCATCATCCTTCACTCACACAGACCCCTGGAAATCTCAGCAACGCATTCCATAAAATGACCCGTCATCTTCATATAACATCTTCTGCTCTCTTTGTTTTTTGCTAAACCTACTCCGTGTTCATTTATATATTCTACATCCAGTCTTCATTAATGATTAACAAATCAATTATTGACACTTTATAGATCATTAATAAGCCATTAATTAGATTCACATTTGCGGTTTCCAGGTTGTGGTCCAGTTTGCTCTTTTATACATCTCTATGACTTATTGGAAAGTGTGAAACCCATGACCTGTGTAATTGTCATTTGAAGAAACTGGCAATTTCCTCTGTGCTTCAAACTTGACTGACTGGTGATCACTATAAAGTGACTAAGACGTCTTCATTTAATCTCTGAACATGGTCGAGTTAGTGGCGATCAGTCGTCTCATCTTCTCTTTTCGTGGCATCAAGGAGCATAGAAAAATGACAGTGTCAATGTCAAGGCCAATGACAATATGAAGGAAAAGATTTCACGTCAGACATAGGTAAAGGTTCGTGCAAATGGAAATACGCAAATAGGTGCAAATAGACACAATCCGAGGCAAAGATGTGTCCTTCGTTGCTCAAGATGAAAATGTTTCATCTTGAGCAGCAAATGTGCACTCACACCCTTACTCTTTATGATTCCAGTTCATGAACATATGGAGACAAGATGAAAATGAGAGAAACTGGATAAGAATAACAGAAAGAACTGAAGTTCCTGGTCAGTTTGAAGATTTCATGAAGGCACGGTGAGATCGGCAGGTACACTGTCACTGTACACACGCTCGGTGTGTATGTTGCCAGCTAGCTAGCTAAATGTGTATAGGCTGCTTGGGATGAATAAATAGATAAACTGGAAAAACAGTCCAGTGGTTAAATTTGTGCAGATAACATGAGGTGAAAATCCCGTTCTAGCTCAATGTGATTGCCTCTTAAGAGTGTGAAAATTTATACTATGACAGCGTTGAGTTGATTAACTGCTTTTGTTTTGTGTCGTTGCCCTGAAATCACTTCGGCTTCGACACCCTTTGTCCTCATCCTTTTTTTTCTTTTCTCTTGACCACTATCCGGATCGTCCCTCTCCCCCCGTCTCTCTCTCTTTCCCTTTATACCCTGCAGGCATGAACACACTTTATGACTGTTCCTCAGAAGTCTCCTGGCCTTAATCCTCCCTGGGTTTGGGAGACAGAGAGACATTTTGCTCTTCGCGTCCCCACCGTTTGATCCCACATATTGTGCTTCTGGTCAGTAGGGAACGAAAAAAGGTCAGGGCCGGGTGAGAGAGCAAGGTGGAGAAAGAAGGAGATGCAAGGCGGAGGGGACAAAGAACAAAGGAAGAGAGAGAAAGTGCACTGTGACTATGCCAATATGAAAACAAGACATAGATTCACCACTGCCAAGAGGGATATCTTTTGTTTTTGAAGTCAGGGATGATTCGCCTCAATCCCTGGATTGAAATTTTGATGCTGTTATTATGTATTGCGATGAGAGAAGGATGAAGGACAGAAGAGCGGGAGGGGTGTTTGATATGAATTCCTGTTGAGGAGGACAGCCAAATATGATTTGTAATGGAACCTGCAAAATATCCATAAAGAATGATATCTATGTATGAGAGAGGTAGCACTTTGATCTCACTTAGGAGTGGCTGACAAGTTGCCCTCAAGATGTTACAAATCAAAGAGGAGGGAAAGAGGGAGGCGGAAATACTTCATATTTTTCTTCAAATGTTTTGATATCTTAGTCTAAAGCATGTCTGAAATTCTAAGGCACTGATTCTAAGGCCTCATCACGCCGAGAGAGAAATGTCAAATTTGATTGGAAAAGGGAAAGGACAGACAAATGATGAAAACCATGCACAAGTAGAAAAACGTGTGTGTGTGAGCAGTGTTGTTCGTAGGATATGGACAAGGGTGTGTGAATGGTGATTTTTCTTTCTTTGTCCTTGAGAGACAATACTAAACCCCCTCGGGTGAAAGCATCTTGAAGGAATCTCGATGCCTGCGGTAAGCAAGCTGGCACCTGACGGCTGGACAAAGCCGAGGTCAAGAGGTTGTGAGTCAAAGGTCAGGAGCAGAGGCCTGATGTGGATGCAGAAGAAAGACCTGTGAATCACCTCAGATCATTTTGTCTCCTCCTTATTAACTGTCTCCCTCATTGGGAGGCAGCTGTTTCTTTCTTTCTTGGGGTAAAGGTTTGGCTGATTGATGCAGCGGCCTGTGGCTCGAGAGAATTCAGTTGCATGTTTCCTGTGTTTGGCCACGCTTCTCATTTTCTGTCGCATCTTCTCATACTGCGCCTGTGACACTTAACATCTAGTTATGTTCAGTTTTGAACAAGACTAAAGAGACTTTCCTCCTGTAAGGAACGACCCGATAGGTCGTCTGTGCGAGCAGTTTATTACAACCCATAGACACGTTTTATTGTCCGGTGACCTCTAGCGGCCGTAGCAGAGGAAGCTAGGTTACGTACCGTATAGAGCAACAAACTCCGCAGTAGGAGGATGTTGGGGTGGATGGATGGCTCGACAAAACACAGGACTATCATACAAGAGGCCGCTTTTCTTTACTAACTTTAAACTGTTAGTCACTGTCGTTTCTTCATCCACAACCTTATCCGCTTGTTTACTATTGTGACCACGATGACGAAAGTCCTAAACATTAACAAAGTACTTATTTTAACCCAAAGCACGATCTCTCCGTAAACCTAACCGAGCTGTTTTTGTGCCTAAACCTGACCAATCCGTGACCATTCCATAACCTTACCTGCTTGTTTTGTTAATGTTACCGTGACGATGAAGGTCTGGTACTCAGCCGCTGAACGGGCGATGTTTCGGGAGACGCTCCTGTGGGTCGTATCAGAGGGTAGGGACGGACCTACCGTATAACGTCACTCAGGCTGGAGGACTTGCTGAGACTAGGCGCCTACAGCCATGCTAGCAGCTGGGTGGGGATGTACATACTAAACATGAAGTACAACTAAAGCTGATGGAAATGTCATTAGTTTTGCAGGTATTAGATCATAAACCAAAGATGTCACTGATGTCACTAGACCTGATAACACTAGAAACACCAAATTTCTTGCCATCCAGCCAGTTGCCGTTGGGACATTTCACTCAGAAACCCACTAACGTAAACCTCATGGTGGCACTGGAGAAAAAATTCACCAAAGTTGCGGGATTCATAATCTGGGGAACCATGAATGTCTGTAAAAAAGCATTCATAGCAATCAATCCAATAGTTGTTGAGATATTTCATCCTTAAACAACCACCACTGACTGAGACTTTTCTTGTGAATCAGCAAACTTTTTACTCAGGGGGGGGAGAAATGGTAGATATTTTAATTACAGGGAAAACTTGAAAACGGATGATTCATTCTGAAAAGCGGGAGTCATTTTCCAAACATCAGCATTTCTGTTCTGAGACAACTAAAAAATGTGTAATTTTTAAGAGAATATATATGAATAACAACAAAAACTGACACAGAAATGCTGTTACCAACATATGCTGCGTCGAATAGTAATGCAAATGCTCCATATTGAACACACAGACACTAAGAGGGACATATCCTCTTACTTTTATAGGAAAAGTCCTTTGCACCCCACATTCAGAGAACTGAAAAGGAGAGTTGGGTAATGAAGAGGGAAGTCATTGTGGTCTTCATTGGGTCACTGCGTGGCTTCTTCTCTGAAGTCAGACCTCCTTTTATGCCGCCTTGAATGGAGCACATTGACTGACTTTGTCATGTGATGGTCATTTATTTCTTTTATGTTGGTTGTCTTCCAGAGTCAACAAAACACAAGCGCTGTAGTATCAGGACATGTTGCTCTTCCCCATGTGGTGCTTTAAAAAGTTCTTTTTGAAATACTGTTTTTTTTTTAGGTGATATATGTGTGAATGAATTCATGTTGCCGCCTTGGCTTCTTTCGAAGATGACATTCTTGATATAAGTGAGACAAACCAGGTTAAATAAATACAGCGGGGTCCAAAAGTCCCATTCAAGTGAATGTGAATATCTGTGCGGGTTAAATAAAGAAGAAAAAATATTAACTTGCCAGTTAGTGGTATGGCAAATCATCAAACTGTCAGCCTTCAGAATAGTTTGAACCTCTCGCTTGTGAAAAACTCTGTTGGCCAAATCATTGAAGCATGTGCCTGTTCTCTTAATGCTCATTCAATAATAAAACCAGATTTACTACCGGCCCAGTGGCCCCTGTCTACCCTGCCTCTATATTCACCTCCTCATAAGCCCCCTTTTTCCTTTCACCCTATTGATGTCTCTCCCTCTTTTCTCACCACTGACATGTGTTTCAGTATCTTCTCAGAGAGCTCTATAATTCAAATGAGCTCACTGCAGAAGTGAAAAAAAGAGCCCCGTATTGGAAGGCTTTACAATACTGGCGCTTCAACACAAGACTGAGAGCAAATTAAATTTATGTGGTACCAAATGTGGTACTCCTTAGAAAATCATAAGTAAATTAGTGTGTCTTAATGAGAAAGTTCTGTGTTTTTTCAACCAGGGTCTTATACCCATACTTGTGTACGCTCCAACTATGTGACATGCTAATTTTGCACTCACCACCTCCACTGTAGAGATTCAGAAAATGCAATGCCAGCAGAACAATTCATGTGCCTCCAAATAAACTTAGATTTAACATAATTATTTCAAATGCATGTTTGTGGGTTTGAGTGAAAGTAAGCATAAAAAGTGGTTCGCCGGGATTAGCTATTGTGGCTGCTTAGGTATCCGCACCTGTGGCAACTTCTAACCAAATCCCTACAACAAAGGTGGCAAGTTCATAATAACCAAGACCTGTACAATAGTCAGAGTGAACAGAATATGACAGTAAGAGCCAGTAAGGCTCTGGCTGCAGGGGTCAGTAGGTAGACGTCCCTACGTGTCCGACCCCTGCAGATTTGGACCGTTCTGCGGAGCCAGAGCCAGAGCCAGAAGCTCCCTTGTTCAGCCTGCTCCGCCGGGTCTTTGAGAGCCTTCCTGCCTCACTGTCACACTGTCACGGCTTACTGGGACTCCTGAATAGAACTGAGCCATCGGTAATGGTACCAGTAAAACCTGTGACACTCAAGTCAAAATCGCTGCTGTGAAAGAGGTTTCTGTCTCACTGCCAGGCCATGGCATTGTATCACAACCTTCACATCGCTCCTGTATTTCTTTTCTCCAGGAGCACAGTGTTTCTTGAGTGTAACTTCAGCACACCACTATTTTTCTGGACTTCCATTTTTTAAACTTCCTGTCAACTTTGTGTCTCCCACTCATCATAATTCCCAAGATTATCATCTCCCCAGCCTCACTGAGTTCATAAACCGACCTCATTCCTGCATGCAAACTCCAGCTAATCCTCCTGTTACAGCAGTGAATGGATTTCATGACTCTGGTAATGTTTTTTTAAAAGACAGATTCCTTCGTTTGTTTTCTTTGAAGAGAATATGGTAAATAGTTTGATATGTTGTCTTTCTTGTAGTTTAATTATCTTTTCTTTCAATGGAACACCATCGTTAATAGGAGTCATGATACAAAAGCAAACATGGGGGAAGTCAAATTGGCTAAGTTTGGCTTTTCGATCAATACAAGAATTAATAAAGCTCTTAACTCTGTAGGGAAAATGTTTGATTCACACTAAATGTAATTTTTATTTATTTATTTAGATGTCTTATTACCCTCTTCTTTATTACATAAAAAGTGCAAAGAACACAAGAATAATCCTTAATTAGGTGAAAACTATGTAATACTGTGTTAAATATGCTATGACCTTCTTAATGGAGTACTCACAGCATGTGACAGTTAAATGTGCATAAACGTATTACATCTGAAAGGCATAAAGAGAGCCGGGGGTCTCGCATGTACAGTAATATTCATCCGCAAAATATCTAAATATTCCAAAGGATCTAAATATTATCTTTCATGCTCTTGCTCTCCTCCGGCATCACACTGGCTCTTAATGGCTTTGCGGTAAATGAGAACACAACCGCAGAGGGATTAAAGAGAGAGAACATGCTAGAGTGACATAAAAATAACTACGATAGACAGACTTTGCTTACAGCTACATGTGACATCGGGCTTAATCTCTACGCACAGCCGCACTCCTGCAAAATAGGTTAGAGGAAACTCACAACTCTGGGAGGCTTGTTGGCTCCGTGGAAGCCAAAGATGTCTTGCTGTTATTTATATCAGCTGGGTTTGGCCTAGGTATAGTGACCATTCACACTGACGCACACCTTAATCCTTTAACAATCAAAATCCCTCCTCCAGGGAGTCCATCAAAAAGCACTTAACCCCTCCCGAGATCATTCCCCCTCTCAGTTTTTATTTCCCTACTCAGCCACACTGCTGCTTTCCTCTTTGTGACTCTACAAACTCTCAGCGGCGGCAAGCAGGCCTTTTGCTTGGCCCAGCCAAAGACAATGGCGGAGCTGCGGGGGACGGAGACAACGACGAGAGGGGACGGGGAGGTGGGGGTTTATTTTGCCGGGCGATTTTGGAGTGGTTGACAGCAGGACAGCTTTTTCTTCTGTTTGTGTGTGTGGAAGAGGCTGACGACTTTAAAAAGCTGTTCCAAAGTCAAACAGTGAAGAGGAGATCAGGAGGCGTGTGGCTAAGGGGTGAATTGGGTGTTTGCGGGAATATTTGATAGTGATCAAGCAGCTGTTTCCCCTGAGGCAACAGTGTCACGGAGACCTGCAGCAGGCCGCTACCTGCTTCATGTAGGAGCAAACCCAAGGTCAAAATCACCTCGCTTCAGCTACAACAAGTGAATGTTTTAGTGCGGCTCCGTCTTTTTCTTGAAAAAGCCCACTCACGATGTAGAGTCCAAACATACAGTTCGCGTGACGTGTGCTTCAATAAAACTCTGTAATCCATGTTCCTCGTTTCAGCCCTCTACTGAAATAACTGAGATCTTCAAAAAGTACAGACACGAAACATGATAACCAAACACGATAAACATACGCCAACAAGAACAGTCCAAATTAGTATACTCTCCAAACTCCATTGCTAGAGAGCTGATTATATAGTATATATTTACGGGACACTTTAGGTGCAGAGTTTGCAGTTTTTATTCACATATCACTTTCTTTTCCCATCAATCCATTCAACTTCAACATTGTGTCTGCTCTCTATAACTCCTCTTTTTGCTTACCGTCACCTAGGTCTCTAATTATGCCCATTAGCCTAAAAAAATGTGCTGGAGCTGGCGCTGGTTTTTTGGCGCCAGACTCTTGAGCATTTCCGCTTAACATTAAATGAACAAACACTGTGGGCCTGAGACAAGGGAACAGTAGGTAATATGGTAACGGCCTTTATCTGGAATTTGTCAACCCGACTAGGACAAAATGCTTTACAATGGCTCTCAGTCACACACAACTCTGCAAGGCACTGTCCTGCCCATTGAGATGCATAATCTGGGGAGCAAGGGTATGTTGATCTAGGCATTAAACATCCAACTCTACGCTTAATGGATAAGCTGCTCTTCCACCTGAGCCCTAGGGAAAATAAAAAAAAAAGTAAATATATATGTAAAAAGATGAGAAAGGGTGGACATTGCCAGGTTACCCCAGAACAATAAAGCAGAGCATCAGCAAGTTTAAAAGTTTGAAAACTGTTTGAGGTGATCTTGAACAGTTCCACTATTGTGAAACTTTATTTGCTCACAGTACATGCTTTTAGGACTTCTAACCAAAGTGGATCTAATCTGGCGATTGTTAAACCAAGCATTTGTTGCTTGGGGTCTCATCTTGTTATGTAATTGTTCAGCCCTGAACTGACAACCTCTGCCTGCTTCTCCGATGAATAAGCTGAATACGCTTTTACCAGCCCTGTGCTCTCCCAGAAACCATCTTGCTACATAATAGAAAGTGAGTCAAAATAAGTTTAAATCGCATTGTGCCTTGCAATTGACTGGAAATAGCTGGATAAGTTCATATGAAGATAGGCTGGCAGGTACTAAAATTAGACTCGTTGCTCAAATTGAAACATGTGAAAACTGCTGTCAGAAAACATCACCAGAAATTATAATTTGAACATATGGCTAAGACCAAATTTCAACTGCAGTCCAAGGGAGACCCCTTCAATAATTCTTAGAGGTTTGACAAAGCAAAACCAGTGGGAGCACCTTATTATCCTCCTCTCTCTTACAGGTACGGTATAGACATGTAGCTTTTACAGCCCACATTTCATGATTTTCCGACCTCAGTTTTGGTGTTCAGTAGATTTGTATCTCATCTGTCGTCTTCCCGCTCTGCACAAGCACAGTATACGGCTTAAGGAGGTGTGGACCCAGGGTGTGTGTTTCTCTGTTCTGAGAAGAGCCTGGCACTGGCGGCAGCCGGCTTACCTGAAGGCCCTGAAGGAGAAAAACAGGAAGGAGGAGATACACAAACAGAGGAAATTACCAATATGTAGAAATGGATTTGTTACGCTCTGTAACAAGAAGAACGTGCTGTCATACCCTGCCGCATAGAGAAACAGAGTTTAAACCTGGAGGGCGACAAGACAATCTAAGAACACTGTTAACTGAGAGAGCTGGTCTTTATTATAAACATGTGGGCACCGGCTGAAAACTGGCATCATGGGATAACAGGTAATACCAGAGGACTTCAGAAATGGCTTTTTCTACCTCTTACTTTTCTCTCTCTCTCTGATTTTATAAGGTTTTTTAAAATGTTTTGGACAGGAATTATTTGCATCAATGTTCACTGGAAATAAATCAAACCTCTACACAGGATCCAGCACCAAAACATCAGCCTTGACCGCACGGCATTAAATCTTCATCCAATGGTGCCAAAACCTCAGCGTTCTCCGTCCCTGCTGTATCCAGTGGTGGGCAAATGTCTGATGGTGGGAGGTGGACGTGTTTATCTGGTGAGATGAGTTCTCACAAAGCAGCTCTGTGTGACACATGGAAACGAAAGGAGGAAATCGGGGAGGAGAAGAGGTAGAAAAAGACTGTTTACTTTTAATCAAGACTGAGTTTGACATCACTGCAATAAAGAAAGACAGTAGGAGGATGAGAAGACGTCGAGTTGATAATAATAATGGTTATACTGGGCCAGCAGTGACTTCAAATTTAAAATATTGGATATTGGCCTGTCTGGTTTGTCCACTGCCAAAAGGATGATGATTTCTCCCTGACCACAGTTACATTAAGACATTTCCAAGTTCTCCTCCTCAACAGTTCCCCTTGTTTAGGGGTCACCCTGCATGTGGAGTAGCCTCCCAAAAACAGAACCCTAAGAGGTCATGGAAAAATAACTCAACGGCGGAATGGGACACCACCTGGTGCTTGCACCCATCAGCCGGCAAAGGAGCAGGGAGAAAACACCGCAGGTGTGGAGATCCATCTGTTTTTTCCTTCTACTTACTGTGGTTTTCAGTAACAGATCCCATCTACACATAATGAACATAACACAATGTGTCCATTGGCTCCCACTAGATATACGTTACATAATGTTGACGACCGTTATTGGTATTACATAGCCTCCAACAAGTCTAAGAGTCAACAGACACGCCATGGTGGTGCTTTGAGCTAAATGCTAACTTCGACAGGCTACCAGGCTCAAAATGACATTGCCGATGTACGGACGTTCAGCAGATATAATGTTTACCATGTTCACCGTGAAACACAGTTTACAGCTGAAGCTGATGGAATTCAGTTTAGCAGGTGTTTAGTCAAACACCACAAGTGTTGGACAGATTGAAATTTAGACATTATGATGGTGTTACGGAGATGAGTTGATAAGTTTATCACAAAAGCAATTTCAATTCAACCTGAGACCATATCGGTCGCTTGTCCCCACCCTTGGACACGACCCGTAGGAGTGTACCAGTGGCAGGTTTACCGGACATTCGTCGTCACAGTAACAATAACAAACACGCGGTTAACGTTGTGGAACAGTAACAATTTAGTTAGTTTTAGGCACAAATACTTCTTGGTTAAGTTTAGGAAAAGATTGTGGTTTGGGTTAAAATAGTCTTTCATTAAGGTTATAGGACGTTTGTCGTCATGGTTTCAATAATAAACACGCAGTTAAGGTCGTGGCATGGTCACGGTTAAAAGAACCAATAATCAGTTTCACACAGGAGACACACGGCTGTCGACCCATCCATCCACCCCAGCCGCCTCCTAATGCGGACTTTGTAGCTCTTTATACTACATCACCTGACTTCCTCCTGTGCTCCCGCCATAATTACTACGGCTGCTAGAGGTCGCCTATCAATAAAACATAACCTGCCTGCACAGTCCACCTTTTTCTTTTACAGGAGGAAAGTCTCTGAGGGGAACATGAATGTGCGTAGCTGATTTTCATTGCAACCCATCATCGGTTGTTGAGATATTTCACTAAAAGCTGTGAGTCAGTAGCACACATTGTCTGAGAACCATAAAATGTTTGTACACACTTTCGTGCCAATTCATCCAATAGCTGTCGAGATTTTTCAGTCTAGACCAAAGTAGTGAACCAAGCGACCGTGCAACCGACAAAGCGACACTGCCATCCTTAGAGCCAAGCCACTAGCATGGTTAAAAACCCACGTCGGTGGAACCCCTACTGCAGATATGTGAGCGTCTGGCTTAATCTTAAATTTTCTGATACAAGCTGTGAAGATTGTATTCCCCTACTTAGCACTTGAAAGTGTTAGGAGAAGAGTGGGCAACTAAAAACTCCTTGGGTAAGACTATGGTTAAGGTTTTTGCTGTTTGTTAATATGAGAAAATCTACGGACAGCTGACAAATTTAAGGAAGAACCTAAATAAATGAGTGAAAAACATATCAAATGCAGATGACTGATTACACTGATTGGATTAATATGAAAAGGATGTGATATGGCCCTAACACTTGTTCCCAATTCCCATATTATTTCCCATATCTTCATTTTCGCCATATTAAGAACATACAAGACATTAGTCCACCAGGGCTGGAAACAGAGGTTTCTGCCGACGCTAGCTGGTAGACACATTTTGTGTCCAAACAAAACGTTTCTATCTTGCATTTGCAGTTGTAAATTGTATTCATTTCAGATTGTTACATTTAAGATTAAGATTGAAGTTGTGGTTGCAACATGATTTACTTCATAATCCTTCAAGCTAATTGTTGTTTGTGTTTTAGCAATATGTACGTATGATCAAAACCAAAAAAGCAACACGAGCGATAGTTTGGCCATTTTGGGGAAATACACTTACTGGCTTTCTTGCCAAGAGTTGGATGATAAGATTGATACCACTTTCGTGTCTGTATGTTAAATACGACAGCTGCAACAGCACCTGGAGGTGTTCATCCAGAAAAACCCGCTGACCCAGAATCAGATATACGTTTAGCTTCTTAGTGGCGGAGTGTTGGAATCCTGAGATTTGGTAATCTGATCTGAGATCGGGCGATGAAGGGGGCGAGTCGGACTTCCATCTGCTTATGTCAGGTTGTACTTGACCTGCGGAAGCGTTCAGCATTTTAGCTAGCATGTTGTTAATCTGCTTAACTGAGCTTTAGAGAGAGAGATGGAGTTCCTCTCTCTGTTTCACACACACACACACACACACACACACACACACACACACACACACACACACACACACAAAAACCCACTTTCATCTGGTCTCTCACACAAAGATACACTTTCACTGTCTCTATGCTAAACACACACACACACACACACACACACACACACACACACACACACACACACACACACACACACACACACACACACACTCACACACACACAGTGCTCCATCCTGTCTATTTACATTTACTCCCTCTCACCTTTCAGACCCTGTTACACAGTCTTATCCCCATCTGTCACTTCTCTCTCTTTGTTCCCTCGCTCACAAACGACTGCTTTTCAGCGCATTATTTCTACGTGATACTTTCTCTTTTTTTTATACATTTAGATGTTGGGTATTTAGCTGCGTCCTGAGAACAAAGCAGATGAAACTGCAACTTTTGCCTTGCTTCTGCAGATTTGACAGATTGAAACCAAAAACCAAAGCTTTTTTTTTTTTTTTTTGATTAAGTCTTCTTCAAACACAGTGTTGTCTTTGTGCAGCTCACACTGAACCACTCAATTATGAAATTTATGTATTTTCAAAAACTGCCCACTCCGGTTACAGTGTTGGCCAACGTCTACACATGGTTTACACCAGCTCCTCCAAGAGCAATATGCCAGCAAAATGAGTTACGCAAAGAGACCTCAAGCCTGCATGAAGTCATCCGACTGTCTGCCTCGTCTGCTTTTTCACCACCGCCACCAACAAACATTTGTTTTGTCTTCAGTTTGTTATGAATGCAAAAAGCTGTTGATGGACGCGCCAATAAGGGTTTAACGTCTGAAACATAAAGAGCTGTTTGAGGCAGCTGCGAGCTGCGTGGAACCGCAGCGTAAAAGTCCAAACAGCCGGTTTGTGGAATGCCAGCCGGGGTTGGAATGGCCTCACGGCAATGAGATTCGGAGACGTGGCTTCAGGTTTGGACGAGTGGGAGAAAACACATTATGTCTTCATCACCAACTGAAACAAACCCGACAGTCTTCTCTTTACTTTGCTGTTTACTAATTGGCTGCTTTTCCCTAACCAGCGTAGCTGTTCCGTAAAATCTATTTCACTATAGCAGAAAGAAACAAAGCAGTTATTGTTCTGGTGTAAACATTTTATAATTGGAGCCCAAGTTTATGTTGGAGTCTTTAACTTGCATCTGAGTGGTAATCGCACCTGAGCAAGTGCCATGTGCTGAGGGAGGCAGTGAGATACAGTCGAAAGCTCTGGAGAAAGGCTATAGTGAACACTGTGTTTAGAGTATTTCACCGCGAGCACGTTTTGCACGGCGGAGAACGAATGTCCACGCTCAAGTTACCTGCATCTGTTGCTCGGACTTGTACCGTACAGTAGATACGACATATTCTTGAGACACCCGTGGCTCGGCCTAAAGCATCACACCCAACTAAAATGAAATGTAAAATGCAGCTTATGTTTTAGTCACGGACCTGTTTTTAAAGCAACCCGGGCACAGTCACTGCCAATCGCCCTCCGCATCAGATAAAGAGCAATAAAGTCATTAACAATCATCAAGCCAATAATGCACTGCAATTTATGACCTTGATTAAAATACAAAGAGATTACACACAATTAAGACGAAGGGAACACACAATTAGTCATGTTCAGGGTTTACAAGTTGTGGTGTAGAAAACGGTCCGCTTATGTTTTTTTCTTTCAGCATCTTCTCGGAGTCGCCAGTTGTGCCAAATTTCTTGCTAATGTGATGTAAACTGTCAATATGTCGGTACAATCTCGTCAGTCCTTGGCCTTGGCGGAGGTATGCGCCCTACTGAGTGCCATTCTAGTTTATTAATGTTTTGCTTTTCTATGACTCATCATTCTGGGAACAAAGGGATATTTTCCACATCTGACTTCCTATTGATGATTATCTTCACTGTTGGCGACCTGGGATTTTTCCTGCAGCTTATCACCACGCAAGCATGCGATGACAACGCTACATTATTCACATTTTCAAAGGATAATTCACACTACCTGTTCTTTTCACAACATTTGGCTGGTTTCGTTCTATCTGAGCAGCTCGTCGGATTTCTAGTCACCTGTCACTCCAGTTAAATTTGATTCCAGGACAACATCAGTTTGAATCGATAACCACAACAGGAAATATTTATGCTTCACCGGTGCCGGTCCAGTTTGCATCATTACATGTGATTTTGCCCGATGGAGGCACACGCTTTTCTTTGTATAGAAGCGAGAGAAACACAGAGCGAGAGAAGTCGCATTCGAACGCTAATGAGAGTGGACACTAAATGAGCAGCTGACAGATGTGTCGTGTTTTGAGATGAGGTCACCGTCTCCGCCGCGTCAACCAGCGTTTGCGAGTCCCGGGGTGAGGTCACCTCTGAAAACATTTACCTTCCGCTTTACCGAGACCATTGTCATTTCCTTGGCCCCAGTTTGGAAAAACAACAGTAACTCTGCAACAAGACTGAAAAATCAGCCGTTAGCTGTTAGTTATTCCACTGTGGTAACAGTGTGTCCATGTGTATCACTTGTCCCTCCTTTAGTAGCGTTTTATGCGTGTGTGTGTGTGTGTGTGTGTGTGTGTGTGTGTGTGTTACCCTCAGTTAGAAATTCACCAGGGGTTTTAGCTTCAGTATTATGATCCTCCAGATAATCTCTCTCTCACACACATGCACAGACACACAGACACACACACGCACGCACACACACACACACACACACACACACACACACGCACGCACAGAAGCCTGTTCAGTTCCTTTTTCCGTTTTAAATGAAATCTTAAATCCTTTAGTCGTAGAAGCATTTTGTGACAAACCTTAAAGTCGTTTTTTATGATCAACACTCCCACTTTGGTTTCATATAAATAGTTTATTAGTATCATTAACATGTCAGGAGGATCTTTTTCCCTCCAGTCTTTCTGTGAATAACATACCTAAATAGAAACAGACAGCAATAGAAAATGAGAGGTTATAAAAATAAGAGGATATACTGTACGTGCATATGTGTGTGTGTGTGTGTGTGTGTGTGTGTGTGTGTGTGTGCGTGCGAGTGATTTGCTGAGGAGGAGTAAATCTTGGAGTACAAAACCTAATTCCAGTCACTGTTTCTACAAAGGATTCCACCCAGTTCATAATCCGAGTCACTGAGCGGTTTAAACTCTGGAGAAGGACCAAGACGCAGACAATAAGTCTTCCAGTATCCCAGAATCCACCTCACTTCTGCCAGTGTTCTGCATTTTCAGCATCTAATCGCTTCTTTTCTCCATCCAGGAGTCACGGTGAGGAACCCTCTGCCTGTTTGTGGTTCATTTCTGTGTCTGACAGTTTGTTGCTCTAAGGTTGTTTTTTTTTGTTTGTTTTCTTTTTTTTTTTTTTTTTTTGGCGAAACGTTCAAGGTACAGTTGAAGTTCGCATGAGTCAGTTACTCTCCATTAAACCTCCCACAGGTTCACTGCTTAAAATATTTTCCATAAAACCTTTCACAGTCACTTGCTGCCAGGTGGTGAAGATGTTAGAGGCAAAAGGTGCTTGTCCTTGCTTTCTGCTTCAGGTCGTCGTCTTTTTTTTTCTCTTCGCTCTCCTCCACCCCTTCATCCATCCGTCTCTCTTCACCTGATGCCTGTTGAAAGAAAGGCCAGGTGAATACGAGGAATGATCAGATAAAAGTCTTCTTGTTTAAACACAGATCCCTTTTCATACCCAACAGCAAATATTTTATAGTGTCACGTACCAAAAAACCTACACATTCCTGTTGTAACTGTGCTCGGTATACCTGCTTTGTCCACCGCTGACAGCCACTGTGAGCTGTGCTTCCAACAGTATCTTTACAGAGTTGCCAATGGATTACACAGCGATTCTTTGTTGGCCTAGTGAGGCTGACAAAAGTCAGAAATTACTTATCGCTCTCCCCGTTAAAGTCTTAATTAATGACCCCCGTGAGCACGAGGGACGCTTACTCGCTCTTCTCACAATGAATCACCTACTACATTACCTCATCAGATTCGTAATTTATTGGAGAATACTGCTGAATATTGTATAACGTCCAAGTTTGCATGAGAACAGAATGTCAGGGTATTAGGTTTGGACTCCCGTTTAATACAAGGGAGGGAGTGCTGGTGTGATTATTACCGTACGTCTGCCAGGAGCTGATCTTAATCTTAAGGAGTGGCTCATTCGGTGCTTCGTGGTTAATTGCACCGATTTTTCTCAGTGCATATGAGGTGACAAAGTGATGAATTTACTCGAGCGCGCCTGAAACACAACGTGTCCTGCTGCTGCAGCCTTTAGGTTAAGCTGGCGGCATTCCGTTATTTGCGACTCTCATTGAGGCCCGAGACAAAACGCGAACAAGGGCCATCGCATTTACGGAACGAGGCGCACGTGTGGAAGGAGCTCGATACGCAGTTTTACATTCAGCCGACGTCGATGTGACTTGAAGGAAGTTTGCAGGAAATCACATGGCTGCTGCGGGGATGGACCCTTTGACCTCTGGATTACAGGCTACCCTAGCTGCAAGCCCTCCGGTTTAATATCAGCCGGGCCGATATCATTCACTGTGTGATTTGCGGTGAAACTCTGTGTAAAAATAATTATTTTCGCTGTGATTGGAGTTGTGCATTTTGGTATCAGTGACTCCCAGTGAGTAGACAAGTTCGTATTTAAGGTCACAGGTGCAAAGCTGCAGATTGATGGGCGCATTTTCGTCCTGGGCATCGAAACCTGTGATTTTTCAGTTAACGTCCATGCTACACACCCAAAGTACACTTCACGAATCCAACTCCATTCAGCATGGTTTTGATAGGTGTTGGAAAAAGCATTTTTTATCAGTTCTGCTGTCTGTCGTTGGCTGTAGTCCAGGAGGGAGATTTGGATCTCAGGGAGCAGGGTTTGGGAGTGTGTGTGTGTGTGTGTGTGTGTGTGTGTGAGGGGGTGTTACCCTGAAGGAGGACTAAATCAGGAAAAGAGGAAAGACACAGTAAATACCTCAGATCTCTTATCAGCTCTTTCGGTGTCAGAAGACAAATTCAGACAGAAGCAGCCTTCACATGTGAAATGAGGCAACACAGGAACATACACACACACACACACACACACACACGCAGCTGTTTGCTCACCATTTTCTGTGTCTGAGTTCGGGCTGATGTGGCGTTTGTTGATGCACATACAATCCAGGTGATCCTCCAGCCTCACCTGCACCTCCCTCAGCTTGGGCCGCCTCCGCACGTACTCCACCTTCGCCACCTTAACGAACAGTCAATTAGAGATATCGATTTTAAGATACAGGCCGCTGGCATATCAGCACCTTCACATTAACTGCTTCCTTTAAAACCCTCATAAATGTCTTTACATCAAAAACTGAACGTTATAACCGTCATGAAGGGAGGATTTATTGCGGCACTGTTGTGTTAGACTGCATTCGTTTTAGCTAGTTGTACCTAATAAACTGCCAACTAAGTGGATAATCTGTATGCGTACTGTATGTGAATCTTAAATGTATTTTATATGTTAAATTTCTCCAAAATTGATTGGGCCGTATTTGACGTCTTTGAAAAGTTCACTAGAATTTAAAACGAATTCCCGGAGGCTCAAACCAAACTTGGTTGCAGTTCGGTGATCCTGCGAGAAACCACTAAGGGGGAGTCTGATGCAAAGCAGCATTCCACGAAGACTGCTACTATAAATGTGTATCGCATGTGCTGCAGACAAAATGCCTTTTTTTTGTTTTTTTGAGCTTGTTATTTGCAAATGGCAACTGTTCTCAACCGTACCTGTACAAACACACAGGTGTGTCTGCGCTTGTTCGGAGGAATTAGAAGAGCATTATCACTGCCACGAGGTTTGATTTCACTGACACTAAGTGATGCATGTTGTGTTTTTGTGTCAAAACACGTCACCCTTCTTGCTAACTCAGAATGTCTGAGCCCGGTTGTGGAAACAGCGATAGGTCTGCCTCGATTTTACCCACACACACGTTTATAAACAGAAACCCATAGGCACGTGCATCAACTTACCAAGCATACTGTAAACACACACACACACACACACACACACACACAAACACACAAACACACAAACACACGCACACACACACACACGCGCACACACACACACACACGCACACACACAAGCACACACACACACAGATTCACCACATGCTGATGCTCACATCCCGGACAAGGAGCCAAGTCAGTGGAGCTCCAGGTCTGATTGCACAAGATCTCTGCTTCATGTCTGAACAGACTCACACACAGACGAGCAGAGACTAAAATTCACAGCAACCGGGGAGGTTCAGCTGAGGTGAGGAGCCGCGCCGCTAAAGCCCCCATCGGGCCGGGGTTTAACTTCCAGGCAAGGGTGCTACAAGAGTCAGTCCTGACACGCTGCGAGGGGCTGCTTTTATTCAAAACCTCCGGAGCTGTTCCCTGGAACCAGGGGACAAGAAAGCTTGCACGGAAGGGGACGTCATGCGATGATCATTCAAATGGGGATGATGGTGCATACTCTTTTTGCCGTGTGAAGAATGTGAAGAGGGAAAAAAGCTTGAGAGAGAAGTTCAAATCTTGCCTTACAAACCTGGCCCATCTATGCATGTCTGTTTTTGGAAATTGCAAAAATTTCTCGAAGGTAGCTGCCTCTGAATAAGGCCCTTAACCCCCCAACTGCTCAGTGGCTGTAGGACTGTGGTCGTAACAGGAAGCTTCTAGGTGTGAATGTGCGCGACTGTGTAGATGCGAACAGGGCAGTCCTGAAAAAGAGGTATCGGTGAGGGGTTCGAGGGCCTGGATGTAGATCGACTGGTGAACCAAGAGGTTGTTTCCTCAGGTTCAGCTCACTCTCCACCAAGACCGTCTGGTACAACACCTGCTTCGAGACCAACGTTGCACCCATCCACTTGTCTGTCTCACACTCGAACGTGCAAGACCCTGCGTCACTTGACGTAGCAACGCGCTCCAAACTGAAGGGGCAATCAATCGTTATCCAGGATACAACAGCCTCGGATTTTGGAGGTACAGACTCTCATCTCACCGGCTTCGCACCCACGGACTGATACGGTCGTAGTGAGGTCAAGGTTCCGGCGCTAACGTTATCTTTCTCTCTCTCTATTTGGCTCACATGTGGACGCACCAGCTAAACCTTAGCCCCTGCCATATCCCCTCTGGCGGCGTGCGAGTCCATCTTGCAATCGTGACCGTTTACCCTCTGAACGCTTGGATCTCAGCACATGCGAGTGACTTTATTTTTGATTTCCTCTGTAAGCGGACAAAGGACGAGCCCTTTCATCTCGGACTGTGTATCAGCAGGCCAAAGCACAGAGAATCAAGTTCGCCCTCTCCTCCTCTCTCTGCTTTTTGTACCTCTTGACCTCTGGTAACACACACAATTTTGCCATCTTTCACTCTCGTTATTTCCCACTCACTCACTCTCAAAGCCTGCTTTTTAATCTCATTGTTTTGTTTTTGTTTTTACATTTCTATCTTTGCATGTAGGCCCGGTTTTTTTGTCTAACGCTTGAAACACACTTCAAAATACCTTTTAGATAAGCGGTATTTGGAACTACCATAGTAGTGATGGCGAACCCATATATCCACCTGTGCAATTATTATGCAACAAACTGCACACCCACATGCTCATATTTACACAGTGAAAAACAAGTTAATATTGTTATGCTCAAAATTTAAAATTGCATCTTAGATCGCTTTCCTGTAACAGAACACACACACACACACTCACACACACACACCTTGGGTCAGCTTCCAGTTGGCAGGGCGTGACTGTGAACCACTTGGGGTTTACTGAGTCTTATTTCCAGCTCTGGCAGAGATCAAAAGGAAGCTATTATGTTCTTGAACTAACTCACTGCCAGACTCTCAGTCACCAACACACATGCACTCACAAACACTGACACAATGGTTAAGCTGGGGAGAGTAATTGTTTTTGGCAGGTGTGGAGTGTATACCTCCAGTTGGGGCCACAAAAAGACAAATAACAAAAGCCTTTTTTACAAAATGTTTGTAGCGTGATTACCGGTGTTTACGACCAACATGCCAACATGTTGAAATAGTGAGAATGAAAGTTCAGAAAATTACATTATTGCCTCCCCTACTGTCTTTTTGCTGTTTTTGTTTGCAGATTTCATACTATTTATGTGACACAAAGCTGCAGTCTGTCTCTCTGTATCAGTTTATCTCAGGAGAATATCTATATTCGGATTTATACTGGAAGTGAGCAAGGCCGTAAGTTGTTAAAATTGTCTCTACTGCTGGTTGGTCTCAAGTATCTATGATTAAAAAAAAATCTGAGCCGTAATGGCTTACTGGGGATTTTGATTTTTTTTTTTTTTTTCAATAGGAGGTTCTGCATGCACTGGCAAAAAATGTTCAGGTGAAAGTAAAGTTCGTTTTAAAGCTACCACATGCAAATTCTGGAAGTCAGGCTAGTGCCAGCATGAGACTTGAGAGCGAAGCGCTCCGTTTCGCTCCGCCCAGCCCTCCACCTACATCCTCGTCGTGTTCGCCGTCTCAGCTAATTGCAGGAATCGAGGGCGTTGCTTGCCTGTGAGTCAGCCAGCAGCTAACACTAGCTCAACGCCTCGGTGCGAGAGGAGGCGTAGAGCCGAAGCGTGTTCCCGCAGCGTTTTTGCCCGACAGTCACGAGGTGCCGCCCCCACACTTTGGCCTCCTGTGTTTGGTTTGGAAGGGCTACGCTTGCTCAAAAACTTTAGAAGGGAATTCCTCTGCACTGCTGCCAGGCTGTTCAATGAGTCTGGCTCACAGGCGCCTTTGACGGTACCTCTCCACATTAAGATGTGTTTTTGAGCATATTTTAATTTAAAAAAATATGAGAAAAACGTTACATACTGTCGCTTTAAGTGTTCTAAAATTTGACAGATATTGACAAAAATTGGAAAAGCTCTCTTGGCCTATTAGCACTTTTGCAACAGTCCCTAAATTCAGCTCCTCAGTTTCCTCTGTACTGTGAAAGGTGCCAGGCTTCAATATCAAATCACACTTTTAACACTTGTGGAAGTAAAAAATTATCCTAAACTTTACAACACATTTGGTAGAAAGTGAAATGTTACTGAGAGTGACCCCGTTGACTGTCTGAATATCGTGTTCCCCCTCGAGCCTATCTGCTTACGTTTCTGCAGATCTGAATCTCAGAAAGTCCTGCTGGTCCGGATTACGTCTGATCGTGAAAAAAACCGAATCTGACAGTTACTAGTCAATACCTGATGTCATAAGGGGTGCTTTTTTTCTACGACTTCAAAACTTATCTATGGATATTGGTCCTCAATGGACATCAGAGATCCTGACACCTATGTAAAGGGGGGACTTAGTAGTGTGTGTAAAATGTCTGAGAGTTTCAATTTGACACAGATACAACCCCGAGAAGAAGCGGTGTGACGTCTGTGGCAAAGTATGTGCACCGGGTGGGGTCTGTGGATGGAGGGGGCGTATTCATTTTT